>NC_088793.1:55485588-55788618 GCF_011386835.1 Chrysemys picta bellii | reverse complement strand
CAGCATCCCTTGTGACTATGCTAACACTTTTCTTCAGTACTGACTCAGAAGGGAACATATCACCAGTACAATGCAAATAATACTGAATCACCAGTACAATGCAAATAATGACTAGGGCCACCCTGCTGTGATATAACAAGATAATGTTATGCTGGAGGATGTTGGTGGCTACCAACAGGCCTGTCTTTAATCTACAGGGCATCATAGACCTTGTGAGACTGATGACCATGCTAACCCCCTTTTCTTCGGGATATATTTAAGAAATAACTAAGCTTATTTATGAAGTAAAATAGCTGAAACGATAGAAAATTCAACCCAAGGGATGAGGTCACATGCAAAATTAATCAGAAGTGGAGTTATGTGGATGGAGGGGTTTCCCTGGGGACTGGTTGCACACACAGCAGAGATGTCTGTGTGTGAAAAGCAGAAAGCCAGCAAAGGAACACCCATAAAGGCTAGGAGAAAGCCAAAGAAGCTCTGATAGACTGGCCCTGGGTGGAAGCCCAAGAAAGAAAGAATATTCTGGGCAGAGTGCTATTTGGAAGCAGACACAGATTTCTGAGCAAGGAAACTACCACCTTCTCTTTGTTCCTACTGGATTCTAGGAAACAGGTCTGCATATATTCTTTGTAAATAAACAGGACTGTACCAAAGAAATACCTGACTATCAACAACTTCTCCTTCTAATGGAAACAACCCATAAGGCCCTGAAATTGCCTAATCACTAGGGTCAAAAAGGGGCATTAGTAATATGCAGAAATTCTATGGCAATAGATCATAGCTCTATATTTATTTAAATACACCAGAAATATCCTTGAAAGATTTAACTGGATGAAAGAAAAGAAAAGAAAAGAAAAGAAAAGAAAAGAAAAGAAAAGAAAAGACTTTCCCCGGTTCTCATGACACCAAAATAAAATGCCATTCACAATAAGTTGTGCAGTATCATGATTGTCTCTCTTATTTTTTTCATGCTTTGATCAGTATTAAAATAATTTAAAATGTCAATATTTAATTAGATGTGATTAGGTTTCTGACTTAATGTCTCATTGAGAAGAATGGGAGCAGTTCCTTTTGTGAGAGCTACTGTTTCTGGCTGTCTGTAGACTCAAGCATACACCACTACTTGGATTACTCTTAGGTCTTATTTTGAAGATTCCCCCCCCCCCCCCACACACACACAATCAGAAGGACTAGAGAGTTTATTAAGAAAGAAGATAAATATACATTCTGGAAAACCAATATGGCAGTCACCCCAGAAAAGTAGTGGTTCAGCAAGACACCATGAGCCATCGTGGTCCAATCCCTGGAAATATTTTCTCTAGAACTTCATATGGAAAGCTGTTGCACTTAAATATTAAGCAGTTCATTTGGAAAAGGGTGGGGGACATGGCCCATGAAAATATTTGGTTGAATAAAGTTTTGTACTGGCTGCCTGTAAAACATAATGGCCAAGATTCATCTTCCCTTTGGACAGGAACAAGGGTTCTCCCTAATTCTGGGCCATGCTGGATGCCTGGTTAAATTGTGCTGGTGTGTAATAGCCTATTACGGGCCATTACATTATGTAGTCCGTTGGGGAGAGTGGCTCCTCTCCCTCCAGGTCTGTGGGCGGCCAATCCACCCCACTACACATACCCTCCCTCAAGTCCAGCTACCGATATTCAGGGCTGGTCTCTAGATTCCCCCCTAAGCGGGAGAAGAAATTAGCGTTGGCGTTCCTCTTATATGCCCGGTGCCTGACGGTAAAGGCGTACTGCTGGAGGGTAAGGTACCAGTGAGTCAGCCTGGCTTTAAAGTTCCTCATGGTGTTCAGCCACTTCAGGGGTGCGTGGTCAGTGATCAGGATGAAGGGGGGCCCCCAGAAGATAGTATCTGAGTGCATCCATCACACACTTGATGGCGAGGGCCTCCTTCTCAATGGCCGAGTATTTGCACTCGCATGAAAAAAGCTTGTGGCTGAGGTAGAGGATGGGATGTTCTTCTCTGTCCACCTCCCGGGAGAGGAGGGCCCAAGCCCCACCTCCAAGGTGTCTGTTTGCACAAAAGACTCCCAGTTGTAGTCAGGGCTGAATAAGACGGGTTCCTGACATAGACTTCCCTTAAGAGTCTGGAAGGCGTCACACTCTGTCGAACAGCATACCCGGCGGGGGCTGTCCTTGGTGAGGAGGGCCATGAGGGGTGCCGCGATGGATGTGAATTGGGGCATGAAGCACCAGTAGTATCCAGCCAGGCCTAAGAACTGTCATACCTGGCGCTTTGTCATTGGGGCTAGGTATGCTTGCAGTGCCTGGACCTTTCCTATGAGGGGGCGGCCAAGGCCCCGGCCAATGGTATATTCCAGGTACATACTCTCCTGCCAGAGGATTCGACGTTTTTTGGGGTTGGCTGTGAGCCCGGCCCCTCGCGGGGTCAGGAGGACGGCAGCCACCTTATTATAATGTTCCTCCCACTGGCAGCTGTAGACCACGGCATCGTTCAGGTAGGCTGCAGTGTACTCCATGTGAGGGTCCATCAGACACTGGAAGGTCTCTGGGGCTCCATGGAAGCTGAAGGGCATCTGGGTGAAATGGTAGAGCCCACTCGGTGTAGCAAACACAGTCTTCTCTTTGGAGCTCGGATCTGCCAGTAGCCCTTTGTGAGGTCAAGGATCGTGATGTATTTGGCAGTCCCCAGACGATTGAGGAGTTCATTGATCCTGGGCACTGGGTACGCGTCGAACTTTGATATCGCGTTCACTCTTCAGAAGTTTATGCAAAATTGGATGGTCCCATCAGGCTTCAGAACCAACACGATGGGACTGCCCCACTCGCTCTGCGGTCGTTCCATGACTCCCAGCTCCATCTTCACTTGGACTTCCCTTTCAACAACTTCCCATGTCTGTCGCGGGAGCAGGCGAGTGGTTTCCCAAATCACCTCCCCAGGGTTCATCTTAATAGTGTGCTGGACAATGCTAGTCTGGCCTGGGAGGGTGGTGAAAGTTGTACAAAGATGATCAGCAGGCACCGAGCCTATTCCTGTTGTTCCAGGAAGAGGGTGTCCCCCAGTTGTGGCTCCTTGGTCTCGGCCATATCCAGGACCTGGGACCTAAGGCCAGCTTGGGTGGGTGAGGGATAACTAGCAATCCATCCCATTCATGCCAAGGCTTCAGAAGGTTTACGTGGTAAATCTGCTTCTTTCTTCTTCGTTGGTGGATTTCATACGTGACAGGCCCCACTCGCCAGACCACGTAGTAAGGGCCCTGCCATCGGGCAAGCAGTTTTGACTCTTCAGAGGGGAGAAGGAGAAGTACTTGGTCACCAGGCTCGAAGGTTCGGTCTCGGGCCCCCTGGTTATAACACCGTTCCTGGATCCCTTGTGCCACCTGGAGATTCTCCTGCACAAGGGCCAATGCCTGAGCAAGTTGGTCCTGCAAGTGCAGCACATATTGGAGAAGCCCAAGTGAAGCTGAAGGGGTGGGCACCCAGGCCTCTCTTATCAGATCCAGTATCCTGCGGGATTGTTGGCCATATAGGAGTTCGAAGGGGGAGAACTTGGTGGACGACTGGGGTACTTTGCAGATAGCTAGCAGCAATGGTGGGAGCAATTGGTCCCACTGCTGCAATTCTTATGGAGGGAACTTCCTCAATATACCCTTCAAAGTCCGGTTGAAATGCTCAACGACCCCGTCCGTCTGCAGATGAAACACTGATGTCTGAAGCTTCTGAATGCCCAACAGGGCACACACCTGACAGAGCAACTGGGAAATGAAATTAGTCCCTTGATCAGTGAGGAGTTCCCGGGGAAGCCCCATGCGGGCAAGTACCTTCACCAGTTCTGCTGCTATGGTGCGGGCACTGGTGTTTCTCAGTGGGATGGCTTCAGGGAAGTGGGTTGCATAGTCCATTAGAAGAACAGGAGGACTTGTGGCACCTTAGAGACTAACAAATTTATTAGAGCATAAGCTTTCGTGGACTACAGCCCACTTCTTCGGATATGCATCCGAAGAAGTGGGCTGTAGTCCACGAAAGCTTATGCTCTAATAAATTTGTTAGTCTCTAAGGTGCCACAAGTCCTCCTGTTCTTCTTTTTGCGGATACAGACTAACACGGCTGCTACTCTGAAACCTTTCATAGTCCATTAGGACAAGGATGTGCTGGAACATGGCCTTGATCTTTGGGAGGGGTACCACCAGGTCCATTGCAACTCACTTGAAGGGAACACCTACCACGGGCCAGGGGACCAAGGGTGCTTTCGGCACCCCTGGGCCGGTGGCCAACTGGCTTTCAGGGCATGAGCAACAATAGTCTCTTACCTCCCGATGGACTCCCAGCCAGTAGAAGCAGGATAGGACTCGGGCCAGGGTCTTTTCTTGCCCCAAATGCCCAGCCGCAGGGATGTCATGCGCAAGCTTCAAAATGCCTTTCCGATGACACCGGGGAACGACCAGCTGGGTCTGAACCTCCTGTGTTTATGGGTCCTGCTCCATCTGATATAGGCGATCTGCTATGAGTTCAAATAAGGGCCATTGCATAGCTCTTTGGGTGTCTGTTACGGCCTCATTAATGCGGGCCACCTGGTCATAGGCATAACTAAGTGTAGGGTCAACCCACTGGTTTTGAGAGATGTTGGTTAGGGAGGTTGTCAAGGTGCCTTCCCCCAGGGGATCTGGAGGCAGAGTCGGGATCTTAGCCTCATCGGGATCCTCCCATTTTGGCCTCCCCTCTGCATTTTCAAGGGGTCCCCCTTCTTCTGCCTCGGTGTTCCCATCTCCTGCAACAAGTTATTAAAGCCTGGCCAGTCTCGGCCGAGGATGACAGGATAGGCAAGAGTGGAGGCCAACCCCACTGTCATTTCCTCTGTCAGACCATTCATCATTAGGAGTACCCTGACGCGGGGGTATGCCCTCACATCCCTGTGGATACACTGGAGTCTGATCTCCCCCTCCATCACTCTAGGGTTGGGGATGACCCCCTGATGGATGAGGGTCTTCCCACACCCCGAGTCCAGGAGGGCCACAACTCATCTCGGCCCCACCCCCATGGGCATTGTCAGCTTCGGGGTGGACTGCTTGTGGGCACGGGACTCTCCAGTACAGAAACCAGGCCAAAGCTGCAGTCCATCTTGGGATATTCCCATTGTAAATGCCCAAAACAGCCACAGGAGAAGCAGGGTCCCACTTCTGGATGTCCTGGATGAGGTGGCGTCTCTGGGGGAGGGCTTCGGTGCAAGTCCCAGCCCCCCTTTCTGGGGTGCTCTGGGTGTCCGCGAAACATGGGTCCAAACTGCCAAGGGATGTCCTGGAGCCGGCCATCGGGGTTGCAGACCACTGGTTGGTGTTCGGGCTTGGTTTCAGGTCTCCGGGTCAACATGGGGCCCATCAGCCCGGATGTGGTGCCCATGGCTCTGGTTCCTGGACTGATGGGGGTCTCTGCAGCCAGGAAGTCTTCCATCAAGGTGACCACTGCACTCAAGGTCATCGGACGGTGGCGGAGTACCCATGCCCTACTGCAAGGTGGGAGTATCTGGATGAACTGCTCTAGGGCAATCTGTTCGGCGAGTTTGCTCACCGAACACTGCTCTGGGAGAAGAGAACTCCAGCAGAGGTCTTTAACTGCCTGGGCTACGATGCAGGGCCGGGAGCCTGGCGGGTAGGTCATCGTCCAGAACCACCGATGGAAGGTCTCTGGCATCTAAGATGTCAAGGGCATCTAAGATGGCTGACTTCACCCACCCAAAGTCTTGTTCCTCCTCCAGAGGAAGCCCAGGATATGCGGTCAAGTACCGGTCAAGTCCTCCAGGTCATCCTCTGGTTCCATCTTAGAGAGTCTTACTGGCATGGAAGGAGCAGGGGGTTCCCGGTGGCCTCAGCCGGGGCCGGACTAGGTCGGGGCAGCAGGGTTGTGAGTTGCTGGAGGCACTGTTGCTCTTGCTCTTGGTGCTGGGCCCCCAACTCCCGGAGTAACTGCTGCTGCTGTGCCTCCAGCTGCTGCACCAGTAGCTGTTGATGATGGCTCTCAGCCAGATATTTGATGAGCTTCTCGAGCTCCATTTTTATTTTCTCTCTCTTTTTTTCTTTTTTCTTTTCTGTTAGGGTTCCCAACAGCCGGCTGTTGCAGTGGGGCCCCTTACTGCAGGGGCTGGGCCAATGCCTGCATTCTCCACCAAGTGTAGTCCATCCCTCCGGGTCTGTGGGCAGGCCAATCTGCCCCACTACATCGCCAGGGGTCACCTGATGTGGGGAATCAGCAGGGTGACAGGAGACATGAGCTCAGGCCTGTGGTCAGGGCCAAACGACAAACACAGTTACAGAGCTCCAGCCACTGGTAGGGGCAGGGCAGCAAAGAGTCTCAGGCTCTGGCCTGTACACAGGCTGAGCAGCAAACACTCGGACCTCCTAGCTCTGGCGGAGGGTTCTTGCCTAAAAGAGGGGGAAACTGCCACCCATGTATTGGGGTTGCAGGGGGGGGGGACGCAGGCCCACCCACTCTACTGCGTCCCAGGCCAGGGCCCTAGTAGTGGCAGAGCGGTCTGCCACTGGGTCAGCAGGGATCCTGACTGCAACACACTGACTTGCTTACTCTCAGCGTTGCAGTCAGTCAGGAGTGGGCTACCCCTGGGCCACTTCCCAACTCCCCCTCAGGGTGTACCTGGCTCTGTAGAGGATCATCCTGGTTGTCGGAGAAGAAGGCCTCTGTCAGGGCTTGCAGCTCCTGTGTGCTCAGGTCCATAAATGTCCCTGGGGGTCCTGGCCAGTCCTTGGCTCCCTCGGGGTCTACAGCGGCCTCCTAGCTTGGGAGCTCACAGCAGGCATCTGGCTCCTCCCGCGGCTGCCTCCCAACGGAGTTCTCCGGCCCCCCTTTCGTACTTCCGGTCCCGCCCACTGACTTCCGGCGGGAGGGTTGACCGTGGTGTGGCTCCCCAACCAGGTTCAATGAGGGGCTCCTCCCCCTCCAGGTCTGTGGGCAGCCAACCCGCCCCATTACACATTACAGAAGAACCAGAGCACAGTGAACATTGACCAGGTACCTCCCCAGCTCCTATGACAGAAGCAGGGGGCCAGAATAGAACCATTCTACTGGCTGTTCTTTGGCTAGAAGACCCTCCAGAATCAGTGATCATTGGAATGGTGTAAAGCGACAAAATAACTTTGTAATAATGCTTAATATGTACAGTAAGAAGTGTGTTTTTGAAGCTTTTGTAGGGGGAAGGGAGTGATTCTATCTATTATCTAGTTATTTTTAGGCATTTCATAGAATTCAAAACTGTAGCATCTGCCACATAGAAGACATCGTGATATCTCTACAACTCTGAATAGCTTCTTGACCTTTACAATCACCTAGAGTGAGTCATTCCATCTTATCACAGCAGACGTCAGTGGGAGTAAGCATCACTAAAGAGGACAACCAGATTTTACAGAAGTTAGACACATGCACCAAATTAGCTCACCTAAAGATAAGTTAATAGTTAAAGAGTTAGGGAACAACTTTAATTCTGCTACATAGTTTGTAAGGGGATTTAAGATATGAATATTCATAGTACTGCCTGATGGCAACAGTGAATGGCATAGACAGTAACAAGAACATCAAAATTACTCCTCCTAGTCTGTCTCCTCAAAGCATACCAAGCTAGATTCACAAGGGGAATTTAGGTGCCTAACTGCTACTTTACGAGCCTAAATCCAATATTTAGGTTCCATCAGCATTCATAATCCCCCCTACTCAGCCTAACCCTGTAGGCACCTGAACTCCTGGCCATCTAAGTTTCTACTGGCAAGGCTCCCTAGGTGCCTACATTTCTCCAAGTGGGAATGAACAAAGCTGACTAAATTTTAATACCGCTGAGCTTCTCAGTGCCTAGCTCATGCCTAATCCTGGTGGGATTCACAAATGAGGCATTCTCTCACCTATCTGGCCTGCTTGGCCTGTTGTGGTAGGCTTGCCCCTATAGCCCAATGGTTAGTGCACTCAGCCAGGATATGGGAAATGGAGGTTCATAGCCCATTCTGCCTGATGTGAAGCAAAGACTTAAACCCAGGTCTCCCACCTCCCAGAGAGTGCCCTAAACACTGGACTATAGGAAGGTATCCTGGGAAGCTGTTGTATGACATATTTAAATAGTTTTTGGATCAACAGGAGAATAAGAATGTCTCTATAGCCCAATGGTTAGTGCACTCAGGTGGGAGACCTGGGTTCCAGTCCTTGCTCCACATCTGTCATAGTGGGGAGTTGAATCTGGATCTTCCACATCCTTGGCAAGTGCTCTAACTACTGGATATAGTGGACGGGTGGTAACCCCCCTCCCCCATCCTCCTTATTTTTTCTTGAGAAAGGCATCTAAACGAACTCATCCCTAACTCCAGGAAAGGATTCATTGCTCTGAATGCCTAGTGGAGATAGGTGCCTCCCTGCAGCCCAGAGTTAGGTTGGAAACTCTCTTTGAGGAGTGGGGCTTAGTCCACACACCTCTCCTTAGCATTTCCTACCAGCTAGCTCACACAGCTCCCTGCTCTGCGTGCTGGCTTTGGTGAATACCTTTTTAGGCACCATGCATTGTATGGGGAGCCTGGGCACCTAACTTTGGGTTGTGAATTTCAGGAGGTGTCAGGGAACCTAAAAGTTAGGTATTGCAATGCTTAAGTCCTTCCCATGGCTCCATCTCTTCTTGTTGGGTGTCTTCAACCAATGTTTCTCTACTCCTTCCTTCCTTCCTTCCTTCCTTCCTCCTGCCATTGTTAAACCAACCACTGCAACCAGACTATTGACACTTTATTCACCATCTATCAATCAAATTCCCTTACCTAATAATCATATCAGCAAACGTGGAGGGGCAATGCTTAAGTAGAGTTCAAGCATCAAGATGGTCTGGTTGTATTGTAAGTTCTGAACTCGCTGTGCTCAGGTGGGAGTGGAAATTTCCCGTCATATTCCTACCAACTCTGCATGTGCTGTTTAGTTTGATTTATAGAAGGACACCTAACCTGAGCCCCAGAGCACTCTGACAAAACTTAAATTATAACAATTCACATAAAAATGGCAAAGTAACAAATAACCAAGCAATAAATAACCCAGCCAAACAACTCAACAAGCTAGCACAATAAATAACCAATCAATCAAACTGAATGAAAAATATTGACTCTCTCAAGTCCGGGCTCCTCTACCAGTCAGCATTTTTCAAACTTTACCCCAAATAAGTCAGCTTTCTGGGGCAGGAACCATGCCTTCTTTTATGCTTGGAAAGTGCCTACCAAAAACCAGAAAATAAATAGATATTATTATTGTTATTATTAGCCAGGATTTTCAAAAGTAAATAGGGATTTTGCCTCAGTTTTTGGGTGTCTATCTAGAGACATTTTTAAAAGGGCCTGGTTTTCAGAAAGCGAATGCTTTCAGAAAATTAGGTCGCTTAAGGTGTCTCAGATTGAGCACTCAAAAATGGAGGCACCCTAAAGTAGAAACTCTTGGTTAGCATGATAGTATCAAATCATGTCTATAGTTTTGCTTAATAAAATACAATCATGTCTGATACCTCAGGGCACGAAGTAACTACTACATGTGTTGGGAAAGCATTTTTTCTCCACAGACAGCAATGCACAGTTTCACTGTGTTTGTGTTTTTTAAAGCTACCTCTAATGGTGAGTGATCACTATTAAAGACAGGACTCTGATCTTAATGAACTAAAGTGTGCTCCAGTACAACAAATCCAATGTTGTTTCAATATTTGTGTCAATTGATTCATTGTAAATAGTTTATTGGTTTAGGTGAGAATCCAGTCATACCCTCTACAGATGAGGGTCTGTCCATGCAACAGAATGTCTGTAGGTATTATGCAGGGCATATGCCCCTTTTATAGTATTGCACCATATATCCACAGATTTTAAGGCTAGAAGTAGAGTTCAAAAATTTTCCAGAGGAATATTTTGCCATTGGAAAATGCCAATTGGTGAAATCAAAACATTCTGTGCTAATCTGTCGGTTTCAATGACATTTTCTTTGAAAAAGAAAAGAAAAGAAAAAGGATTTTGATAAGATCAGCTTTATGGGAATGAAACATTTCCATGTTTTGTTTCAAAATGACTTTTTGTTTTGAAATTTATTTAATATTATACATTGTAATACAATATATTGTATCAATGACCCAAAATTGTTTTAAAAGATTTAATGTCATGGTACATTTTGAAAAAAATCTTTATTTTTGCTCCAATTCCAAATTAAACAAATTTGAAATTGTGGAAATTCCTGCAAAATGAAAATTCTGGTTCATGCATAGCTATAGCTAGAAGGCACATTTTTGGTCACCTACTCTGACCTCAGGGATAGTGCAGATCATAGAATTTCACCTGATAATTTCTATATCAGGCCAATAATTGTTGGTTGAGCCACAACATATCTTAATCTTTCTTGGAAACCTGTCTGAGATTCTAGACTGAATCAGCTAAAGCTGGTCAGAAATTTTTTGATGCGATGCTTTTTTCATGAGAAAATGCTGATTTGTTGAAAATGTATTTGTTGAAAATGTATCAGCTTCAATTAAACTAAAGTTGGGAAAGGTTTCACTGATCCAGGATGGAATTTCTGGTCAAAATGAGAGAAAGAACATGAGACACCCCAGAATAGCCAATAGCTCAGTGGTTATAGTGCTCACGTGAGATGCAGGAGAATCTGGTGCTAAGTCTGCTCTGCCTGGTTTGGAAACTGACTATAGAGTCTTTTTCTTTCTCTGTTGGAGCTGTTCCGTTTTGTATGAATAATTAAATGTTAATTAGACTGCAGCAAGAAAGAGACACACTGGTTGTAGCTGGTTCAGTGCGGGAATTTGAAAGAGGGTCTCCCACATTTCATGTGAATGCCCTAACCACTGGGCTATCAGTTATTGTCCAGCTATACTGAAAGGACTGGAGACATTTCATATGGTTTTAATCAGGCCACAAATTTTTTATTAGCTATCTCACACTACCCAGCAGATAAAAGTGTACAGTGCAGGTAACTCCATGTTCATTCCATAATTATCCAGGGGGCTTCCGCTAGCTCCCCCTCTTTTTCCATCCATGTCCCCTCAACCAATCCATTGCTGGGACCTTACCATCCATCCTCTCGTCCCAGTAAGAGGGTTAAGGTGGGCTATAAGAAAGAGGGGTTGGCTCCCTGCCGTACCAATTATAGGAATCCCCAAGTCCCCCTCCTCCCATTCTGTTCCTTTAATGAACACTTCCTTTTAAAGTCCTTTTCCAAGCCATTTATCTGGTCACTGTATATCTTCCCTATGGAGTACCTGCACTGGACATCTGCCCCACACTTATATATATAATGAATTGCGACATACAGCCTACTGCCCTTCATGCTATTCATGAACAAACCCCTTCCTGAACCTGCCGTGGAGAAGGCGAACCCTCCAACTCCACCGAGGCCAACCTGGTAGTAAGGGAAAAATTCCTTCCCAGTCCCCCTATAAAAAAGAGATGGCTAGCACAATGCCCAGAGCAGGTCTTGACTAATCCTGGTATTTCATCACCTAAAGGGAGGGAAGGTGGGTGTTGCCTCTGTCTGACCCATGTAAAAGGGGGCTTCAGGCACAAGGCTTCCCCTTTTAAGCCCTCCTACCCATCCAGTTCCCAGGGGATGAGTCAGCGACCACACTGGCCCCTCCTCCCCTTTTGCAGCAGTTTTCCTTTTTTTCCTCCTCACCCAGGCCATAAAACACTTTTCCCTTCATTCGGCCAGCCAGCCAAATTCCCTCCTGCTTAAAGGTGTGGTGCGCTCATTCTGAGACAGCCTGTGCTATTTTCTCACTTTCTGGCTTTTCATAAGGTATTTCTAAAAGTATTGGTAGGCAGAATGTGATTTCAAACAAAATCCAATTTTTTTGTGGGCTACGAAAACTCTTTCCCACCGAGCTCTATTAATGACATACCTCACTACACTCTCAATCCTCACCTTCTTCTATTCCAAATACAATATGCACTTCTTTGACCTTTCCTTCTCTACTAGAAACACACAACAGCATGTAAATAATGAAACAAAACAATACCCTACCAAATGAAAACACTACACTGAACACCCAATTCTCTCCCTGGGAAGAGAATGAGGGCTTGTCTACACAGTGCATTAGTTCATACTAGAAGAGTATAAATTCCAGCCTGCACTACCTGGCCTGTGTGGACCTCTTTCAAATGGTACTACACTACTGTGCACTAAGGAACTTTTAGTGCTCACCAACAAGTTCCACATGGGCCAGTTAGTGTGCAACACACTAGTATGTACTATAATTCACACACCTCTAGTGCAGCCTAAAGCACCCTGCAGACAAACCCTGAGAGAAAAAATTGACCATATGTAACAGATGTTAGTCATATTTACAGCTAGGTGACCTTTTTTGGATGAGTATTTTATTTGCCAAAAAATGCAGTTTTGGGTCAACCAAAACTAAATGCAAATTTGTGTCAAGTTCACTGAATAGTTTTGGCTGAACAGAAAGTCAAAATATTTCAGTACTGTTGAAACAAAGTTTTTCATTTTGTTTCATTCCAGTCACCTAGAATGTGTGAGACCAAAAGTTCAAGTCCCCTCTCTGCCTGATGTGGAAAAATGATTTGAACTTGGGTCTTCCACATTGTAGAAAAGGTCTCTAGCTATTGGGCTTAGAATTATTCTGGTGTATTACTTTCTGAATCTCATTTTGAAGATTTTCCACATTTTAAAAATTAATTAAATAGTTATTGGTGCTGGCATGTGAATGTGGGTTTCCCATCTCCTAGGTGAATACCTTAATCATGAATGACTGAATTGCCAATATGAATGACAATGGATTATCAGCAGGCCTGGAGAAGAACATGAGTCTGATGCTAGATCCTGGTATTAGGTACTCACCCAGGATGTGGGATATCCAAGCTCAAATCCCTGTTTCTCTGCCTCTGGCTGGTTTGTGAATCCTCTCCTTTGCTTTGGTCTCAGTGCCTGGAAACTGAAACAAAATTTCTTGGGTTAAACATGAAACATTTTCTTTTGACATTACCAACATTATTCAATTTGTTTTGATGTCAGCTTTTTTTGACTTTTCAATTTGCCAAAAAAATTGAAAAAATGTCACTTTTGATTCTACCCAAAACTATGGTGTTTTCCTGCTTTTCAGAATTGCCAGCAAATTGAAAAATCCGTTAGTCACCCAGCTCTAATCATCTTACTTAATGCACTTTGGAAGGCACTTAGATACTGTTGGTGATGGTATAAGAACCTACACAGAACAGAATTCTAGGAAGGATTCGGTTTTCAGTTAAAGACTTCAAGAGACAGAGAACGCATTACATCCTACATTAGTTGTTAAAAGTTTGCACCTAATTTCTATTTTGAATATGTGTAACCTCAGCTTCCAGCCGTTGGATCTAAGTATGTCTTTGTTTGCTAGGTTAAAGAGCCCTCTAGTATCAGAAGTCTTCTTGTATTTATACACCATGATATTTATATACCTCCCCAGGTATTTATACACTATGTTCAAATCATTTCTTGACATTCTCTTCAATAAGATAAACTGATTGAATTTCTTCAGATTCTCATTGTAAGGCAGATTTTCCAGACTGTCATTCTTGTGGCTCTTTGCTGAACCCTTCTGACGAAGTGGGCATACGACGCAGTGCGCACATCCGACAAAGTGGGCATTCACCCACGAAAGCTTATGCTCCAATACATCTGTTAGTCTTAAAGGTGCCACAGGACTCTCTGTTGCTTTTTACAGATCCAGACTAACACGGCTACCCCTCTGATACCTTTCACTAGAGTTTGGCAGGAATGGGCTGAGGAAGGATGGGATCAAGGTTTTGCTGACATGTGAATCCTCTCCTCCTCCCACTTATTACAAATGCACAGGGGAGGGCAAGGAAGAAGAAGATCCTGCAAAGATGGCTGTAGCCAATCAACTAGAATAGCCTTCATGAAGTAACTTCACTGCATTCTGCAGGCTGAGTAGTTGTGGGAACTCCTCTGCACCATTCACCATCTCTGCAGTCATCCCCACAACTTGTGGATACTGAGCTCAGGATTTGTGCCTTAGTGCATAGAGTATATACAAATGCTCTTGTTTATCATTATAACCCTTTCTTTTAAGCAATTATTAATAAACAGGTAGTTTTATTGTCTTCTTAATGTTATGCAGTTTCCACTGCCATTCCAGTATATGTGCTATATATTAATTGTATATGGCATTCTAGATGAGGTTGCTTTTTGAAAATATTTCTACCATAGCTCTGTCTTTTCTGAAATTTATTTGTACAGGTTGAAAAAAAGTTCTTTCCCCCCCAGAATCATACATAACTAGACATTTGAAAGTAGTGTCCTCCATAGAGAGACAATGTGGGTGAGGTAATATCCTTTCTTGGACCAACTTCTGTTGGTGAGAGAGACAACTTTCAAGCTCCACAGATCTACTCTTCAGGTCAGATCCAAAAGAGGAGCTCTGTGGAGTTTGAAAGCTTGTGTCTCTCACCAACAGAAGCTGGTCCAAGAAAAGATATTACCTCACCCACCTTGTTTCTCTCATATCCTGGGATCAAGGCAGCCATAACAACACTGTCCTCCATAGATTCAGTCACAGAAGCAATTATTCCCCTAAATCCATATTCAGGAGTACACCCGTACATCACCTTTAAATAATATTGCCTTGTAAACATTAATATTCTGTGCAAGAGTGTGTGTATAGTTGGGATATATTTCAGGCTTATTTTTAGAAGTGTGTATTAAAATCCAGCGTATAGTATAGGGCCACACTTCAGAACTCAGACTTCTTATCCACTCCACAACTTTTGGCAGTTGATTGTGAAATGCTACTGACTTCCATGTATAAAATAGAGCAGATGGCACAAGTACCAGATTCATCTACAGCAGGACCTAGAGTATGGTGATGCATAATTTCTTCTCCTCGCCAATGGCTCTCATCTGTGCTTTGACATCTTCCAGTAGCTCCCAATCCATTTCTACTGTCCGTTCAAAGCTTTGGATCTTCAGGCTCATCAGTGGTTCAGGAACAAGCTGTATCAGCAACAATGTCTCCATTTATGATCCACCTAGAGAGCTGGTTTCCTCTGGTACTATGCATATTACAAAGCTCCAGATAAAGCAAGTGAAAGCTGGTGTTAAAGCGCTCTCAGTCAATGGAGTTTGGAGGTGGAACAAGATTCCAGTGGAAATAAAAATCTCATCTAACCACCTTTAGGTGACATGGTAAGACATGTTTTTCCATCATAATTACCATAATTATATGATTTATATATATATACACACACACACACACACACACACACACACAAAACATACATTATTTTTACATCTATTGCTCAAGCGCCTCCAAACCCTGATAGGGGATCATGGCCCCCTAATGCTAAGCACTATGTACAAATATAATAAAAAGATAATTCATTTATCATTGGAGCAGTGACTGACTTTCAAGGCATCCTGGAAGTGGCATCTATTTCCTGTTGGAGAAGGAAAGATTTGATTGGAGTTAGGTCTTTGTAGGGGAGTCCAGTTTTGTAGGTTTTCTACAGGGGGTTGAGTTTTTTTGGCTGTTTTGGGAACAGTTGCCAATTCACATTTTTAATTATTCAGGGCTATGGATTACATCTTTTCTGTATATATATATTGTATATATACAAAACGGAGCCTTCTGAACCAGGGAAGGGAGAAAACAAAAACCTTCACTAGAGCCTAGTTCATGTACATTTATGTTACCTGCAAAGAGCTGTGCTACTATGGTGATGGACATTATAGAAACCCTGAAGTAGGCAGAAAGAATTTTTTAAATTAAATATCTGTAACAGATTATATTAATATGTTATTTTCTATTTTCTTTTTTAATTAACCTCAGTGAGACGTAATAGAAAAATCTATTATGCTCGTTTGTATTCTTTTTTCTGCTTAACAAACAGTAAAATTTGTCATGGTCAGTTTTCAGATTTTTCAAACTTGTCTTCTCTATGTGACTACAATAGATATGATCAGTTTTGGGGTGGCTAATTGCAGAAAACATTTTATTTCCTCTTTGCATTCAGCCATAATTGAATTTAAAGTAGGCATTCATTTCAGCAAGCAGGAATTTGCATGTTTAACTGCCATTAGCATTATTGGGAGTTCCATACATAAATCCCCATGCATTATGAGATAAGAATATACACCATATAAATCATCTCTCTCAAATGTCCCAAGTTACCAGCGATGTTTCCTCATTTTAGAACTAAATGTAGTTTTGCTAGACCTACATGTCTAACTGTTACTATTTAATGTTATTTACAGCAGAAATACTGAGTCAGGACTCTATGGGTACATCTACACAGCCAGTGGCAGCGACCCGCTGAGCCCAGGATCACAGACTCAGGCTTCTGGGGCTTGCACTGCACTGCTAAAAATGGCTGTGTAGACATTGCTTTTAACTTGCAGCTCAGGCTGGAGCTTGGGCTCTGAACACTAGGGAGGGAAGGTGGGCTTCAGAGACGGAGCTCCAGCCCAAGCTATTTTTAATGTGGTAACCCTAGCCCCACAAGCCCAAGTTTGTTAACCCAGGCTCAGAGGCTCGCTGCTGTGGACTGTGTAGATGCACCCTTAGAGTATAGAAAGTTGTATTTATATTAAAGAAATCTATTCCCCATTATCTTAAGCTTCCTGAGTAAGTATTTTTATTGCATGTCTCATTTTTGGTCATTGCTGATACTGAGTACAATCCTGCTTTCACTGAAACCCATAAATCTTTCCATTGAATTTAATAGGCCAGATTATGCAGTCATATACAATGTTCTAAATCTGGACTAGCTATATTGTCTTTGGAGTCATTCTGGATTTACAGTGGTGTGACTGAGCAGAATTTGACCCAATGGGAGCAGGACTGGGCACTCTGTATGCCTAATTTGGTCTGTGGCATTTTGTATATGCATGCCTTATATACCAGAGCACTGAAAAATATTCATGACTTAATTTTACTAGAGTATTTGCATTTCTGGTCAAATAAAATTAACTGTCTCTAAAAACAACCAAATTCTGCTCTCAGTTACACCTTTCTGTGTGTTCTATCTGCATCCTGGGTTACAGTTCAGGGGACAATCCTGAAGAGGTGGGTGTGGGGTGGATGGCCAAGAGTATGGGGAGACATTTGACTCTGCACCTAAGGCAGCAGGCAGCACAACTGAGCCACCATTGACAGGGAATTAATCTATTTTAGGTAAAGGGCTGCACTGATAAATTGTATAGTCAATTGCTTGACCACACTTTGGTTCATTATGAAATATATTTGAGACCAAATAATCAATATCAGTAAGGTTTATTGCTAAAGGTCAATAATAGTATAGTACAGAAAGACAATTCAATATGACTCCAGCTGTCTTGTGCAACATTGTTACAGTCACCTTACAGCAAATGCACTCCCAAATTTAAGCAAGAAGTATTTATAGGATAATTTTACTAGATACAAAACTCTTTACATATCATTAAAATCCAACCCATCAGTTTGTCCAGTTCCTTAACTTGTTGTTCTGTACCTTTACCTTCCTTATCTTTGTTTTGTACGCTAGCCATCCAGAGATTGGTCAATGAAGGTACTTCCCTAGCTTGTACTAAGGCCTGGTCTACACTACGATTTTAATTCGGATTTATCAGCTTTAATTCGAATTTACCCTGCAACCGTCCACACAACGATGCTATTTATTTCGATATGAAGGGCCCTTTAAATTGATTTCTGTACTCCACCCCGACGAGCGGAGTAGCGCCAAAATCGATTTTAACATTTCGAATTAGGGATAGTGTGGCCGCAATTCGATGATATTGGCCTCCAGGAGCTATCCCACAGTGCACCATTGTGACCGCTCTGGACAGCAATCTAAACTCGGATGCACTGGCCAGGTAGACAGGAAAAGCCCCGCGAACATTTGAATTTCATTTCCTGTTTGCCCAGCGTGGAGAGCACAGGTGACCACAGATAGCTCATCAGCACAGGTAACCATGCAGGCCGATAATCGAAAAAGAGCACCAGCATGGACCGTACGGGAGGTACTGGATCTGATCGCTATATGGGGAGAGGATTCAGTGCTTGCAGAACTTCGTTCTAAAAGACGAAATGCCAAAACTTTTGAAAAAATCTCCAAGGGCATGATGGAGAGAGGCCACAATAGGGACTTAGAGCAGTGCCGCGTGAAAGTCAAGGAGCTCAGACAAGCCTATCAAAAAACAAAGGAGGCAAACGGTCGCTCTGGGTCAGAGCCGCGGACATGCCGCTTCTACGCCGAGCTGCATGCAATTCTAGGGGGGGCCGCCACCACTAAGCCACCTGTGATCGTGGATTCCGGGTCCGGGATAGTCTCATCAGCTACACCTGAGGATTCTGCCGATGGGGGAGAGGAGGAGGAGGAGGAGGAGGAGCTTGCAGAGAGCACACAGCACTCCGTTCTCCCCAACAGCCAGGATCTTTTTCTCACCCTGACTGAAGTACCCTCCCAACCCTCCCAAGCCAGTATCCAAGACCCTGACCCCATGGAAGGGACCTTAGGTGAGTTTACCTTTTAAAATATAAAACTTGTTTTAAAAGCAAACGGTTTTTAATGATTACTTTGCCCTGAGGACTTGGGATGCATTCGCGGTCAGTTCAGCTACTGGAAAAGTCTGTTAACGTGTCTGGGGATGGAGCGGAAATCCTCCCGGGACATCTCCATGAAGCTCTCCTGGAGGTACTCCAAAAGCCTTGCCACAAGGTTTCTGGGCAGTGCATCCTTATTCCGTCCTCCATGGTAGGACACTTGACCACGCCATGCTTGCAGCAAGTAATCTGGTATCATTGCCTGACAAAGCCTGGCAGCCTATGGTCCCGGTGTTTGCTGGCATTCAAACAACATCCGTTCTTTATCTTGTTGTGTAATCCTCAGGAGAGTGATATCACTCATGGTAACCTGGTTGAAATACGGGAACTTAATTAAGGGGACAGAGGTGGCCGTTCCTACTGGGCTGTTTGCCTGTTGCGGAAAATAAATCCTTCCCTGCAGTTAGCCAAGCGCAGATGGGAAATTGGCCCTGAGTTTTTCGCGTTTGGCTAGCAGGGATCTTCCCTGTTACCAGCCATGCGGTGGGGGGAGGGGTACTGTGATCATCCCAGAGAATTTATGGCGGGAGGGGGGCGGCGGTGGGGGGGGTGGTTAGTTTGGTTCCTGCAGGGATCTTCCCTGATACCAGCCACGCGGTGGGGGGAGGGGTACAGCGATCATCCCAGAGAATTCATGGCGGGAGGGAGAGGGGGGTGGTTAGTTTGTTTTCTGCTGCTGCTGAATGTTAACAGAAAAACCGCAGCACTCTACAGGCTATGCTTGGTATGTGGGAAAGGAGGGAGCAGAAGCTGTAAGACAATGGCTTACCATGGCCGCATGCAAGCCGAATTCTGTTACCCGGACCTGTGATCTCTAGCAGCAAAGCCACAGGCACTCAGCATTAAGAGGCAAAATGCGACCTTGCACAGAAATCACATGTGCTATGTAATGTGAATAGTGTTGGTCACCGTGAAAGAGTATAAGCATTGTTCTGCAAAATGTATCTTTTTAAACAATTCTCTCTTTTCCCCTCCCTACAGCAGCTGCAAATTCCTCAAGCCTCCCTCCTCCATCCCGAAGGCTATCACAGATAAGGTGTCGTAAAAAGAAGACGCGAGACGAGATGTTTTCAGAAATTATGGAATCCAGCCACAGTGACAGAGCTCATCTGAATGAGTGGAAGGAAATGGTTGCAAAGTATAGGAAAGAAGCCAGTGAACGTGAGGACAGGAGGGACCAACGTGAGGACATGAGGGACCAACGTGAGGAGAGGAGAGACGCTCAAGATGAGAGGTGGCGGCACGAAGATCAGAGGAGGCAGGATGCAATGCTGGGGCTGCTGCGTGAGCAAACAGACATGCTTCGGCGTCTGGTGGAGCTTCAGGAACGGCTGCAGGAAAACAGACTGCCGCTACAGCCCCTGTACCCCCCTCCCGCCTCCCCATGTTCCGTATCCTCCTCACCCAGACGTGTAAGAACGCGGGGGGGGGGGGAAGGCTCCGTACACCTTCCCATTCCACCTCAGTAGACAGCCCAAGCAAAAAGCTGTCATTTTTTTAACCTTTTTTTAGTGGCCTTTTCCTTCCCACCGATCCTCCTCCCAAATCCCACCCGGGTTCCCTCCCTCTTTTTCTAATCTATTAATAAAGAATAAATGATTTTTAAATGATAGTGACTTTATTTGGTTTGAAAGAAAGCTGGGGGAAGGGGGAGGGTGGGTTCCTTACAGAAAATGAGTCAATAAAGGGGGCGGGTTTTCATGAAGGAGAAACAGATATTTCACACTGTAGCCTGGCCAGTCATGAAACTGGTTTTGAAAGCTTCTCTGATGCACAGCGCTTCCTGGTGTGCTCTTCTAATCGCCCTGGTGTCTGGCTGCGCGTAATCAGCAGCCAGGCGATTTGCCTCAGCCTCCCACCCCGCCATAAAGGTCTCCCCCTTACTTTCACAGAGATTGTGGAGCACGCAGCAAGCAGAAATAACAATGGGGAGATTTCTTTGGCTGAGGTCAGAGCGAGTCAATAATGATCGCCAGCGACCTTTTAAACGGCCAAATGCACATTCTACCACCATTCTGCACTTGCTTAGCCTGTAGTTAAACAGCTCCTGACTCCTGTCCAGGCTGCCTGTGTATGGCTTCATGAGCCATGGCATTAAGGGGTAGGCTGGGTCCCCAAGAATAACTATTGGCATTTCAACATCCCCAACGGTTATTTTCTGGTCCGGAAAGTAAGTCCCTTGCTGCAGCCCTTTAAACAGAGTAGTGTTCCTGAAGACGTGAGCGTCATGAACCCTTCCCGCCCAGCCCGTGTTGATGTTGGTGAAACGTCCCTTGTGATCCACAAGTGCTTGCAGCACCATTGAAAAGTACCCCTTGCGGTTTATGTACTCGGTGGCTTGGTGCTCCGGTGCCAAGATAGGGATATGGGTTCCATCTATCGCCCCACCACAGTTAGGGAATCCCATTGCAGCAAAACCATCCACTATGGCCTGCACATTTCCCAGAGTCACTAACTTTCGTAGCAGCACCTGAGTGATTGCTTTGGCTACTTGCATCACAGCAGCCCCCAAATTGATTCCCGACTGACCGGTAGCTGTCTGGCGTTGCAAGCTTCCACAGGGCTATTGCCACGCGCTTCTCAACTGTGAGGGCTGCTCTCATCTTGGTATTTTGGCGTTTCAGGGCAGGGGACAGCAAGTCACAAAGTTCCATGAAAGTGCCCTTACGCATGCGAAAGTTCCGCAGCCACTGGGATTCATCCCACACCTGCAACGCTATGCGGTCCCACCAGTCTGTGCTTGTTTCCCTTGCCCAGAATCGGCGTTCCATGGATAGAATCTGCCCCATTAATAACATGATCTCCAAAGCACCGGGGCCCGTGGTTTCACAGAATTCTGTATCCGTGTCTGTGTCCATGTCCATGTCCTCATCATGCTTGTCGCTGCGCTGCCGCCGCCGCTGCCTCCTCGCCTTGTTTTTCTGGTCCTGGCTCAGCATAAACTCCATGAGAACGCGCGAGGTGTTTACAATGTTCATGACTGCTGTTTTGAGCTGAGCGGGCTCCATGCTTGCCGTGGTATGGAGTCTGCAGTGTTCACCCACCCAGGAAAAAAGGTGCGAAATGGTTGTCTGCCGTCCGTTGCTTTCATGCAGGGAGGGAGGGAGGGAGGAGGTGAGGCTGTACCCAGAACCACCTGCGACGATGTTTTTTGTCCCATCAGGCACTGGGATCTCAACCCAGAATTCCAATGGGCGCGGGAGACTGCGGGAACTATGGGATAGCTATGGGATAGCTACCCACAGTGCAACGCTGCAGAAATCGACGCTAGCCCCGGTACTTGGACGCACACCGCCGAATTAATGTGCTTAGTGTGGCCGCATACATTTCGACTTTATACAACCTGTTTTCCAAATTCGAATTATATAAATTCGGATTAATCCCGTAGCGTAGACATACCCAGAGACATAGAATGAATGTATCTTGATTTTGATAAGTTTCCTACTTGCTTATGCCAAATAAACTGAGCTGTAGTATTACAGGATATTGTGGGATGTACTTCAGCATGGACCAGCAGTTTTATATGGCCTTTTATTCAAGGAAGGTTATTAACTCATAATCTATCCCTGTGAAGCTCGCTCCTGAGACTCCCAAACCTCTGTTTCCAACACTTTGAAAAAATAGGTATCTGACTATCTGATGACCAAGATTATCTCAAGAGGTCAAGAACTATTTTCACAACTAAACAGATTAAATAGAGAGAAGGTGGAGAAGACAATCAGTGAGAACAGGAAATCTAGAAGTTGCCCAAATCAGACAAAACAGAGTAAGAAAAAGTACTACCAGTAACTAAAGTAGACTAGAGGAATTATTTTCTGAAATAAGCAGTAAGGCCTTGGTCCTGTGCCCACTGAAGTCAATAATAAAGTTTCTGTTGACTTCAGGAGGGCAGAATAAGGCACTATGAGTACAGATATTCATAACAAACTGATGGCAATTAAAAGTAAATTATAATTTACTCACTATTAAGGGATTATCAAAATACTGAAATACATAAAGAAAGCACAGAGATGAAAAAAAATATCCTAGCATAAAAGATCTCCAAGAAATTCACTTCAAAGGAGCTCAGGAAGAATGCTTTCATTGCATATGGCTGGGTCAATTTTTTATATATACTTACTTATATTACAAAAAAAGAAGGGATATTTTTCGACTCTAAACATACAATAATTCAGTTAAATGCTCAAATTAAATATTAAAACCCAGCAGCTATATCCTACTTAGAGGGGATTTAGACCCTGATCCTGCATTGTTGTGATCTGTGGGGTGGCCATAGTGCAAGAATGAGCTGAAAATGAAAGCAAGAATAACAATGAGCTCAGTATATGTCCAAACAAAAATTGTAAATATTGTTTAAATTTTCTATGCCATTTGATACATTCAAAGAAGGGAAAGTCATTGGAGACAGAAGAATTTAATTGTCAGATTAAGCTGCTTGTATATTAGAATACAGGCAGACAAAAGGTCAACTATTTCCTTTGGTATATACTATGATTAAGACTGAAAGTTATCTGAAAAAAGAACTTATCACCAATAAGATTTCTCTTATCCTAGTATTATAAAACAATAATAATAATACAAAACAGACATGAATCTCATCCTTAATGCCCTCAAATAGCAAACACATACAGTTAATATAAGGATTGTCACTTGGGTTAGATCACACCCCAATTACTATTGTGAATAAAAATTAAGAAGAGAGTTCTGAACAAAAAGCTGGAAGATTTAACAGCCTTCAATTGCTCTACCATGAAATAATTGAATTATTAAATTGAAATCGTATGCATTACTATGGAAAAAAAATTATACAGAGAGTATACAAAGAAGATAATGCTATGAAAACAGTTATGAAAAGGAATTTTACTAACTTCAAAAAGAGAGACCATAGCACAAGTTGTAACTAGAACAAACAGTTACTAAATTAGAAATAATCCATAACAGATTTAAAATTCTAAAAGGATTTATAAATGAGCCAAACTAATTACCTTACACATATAACAGAAAAAGCTCTAAGATGTACAGAAATTAGAATAAATGAGATACCGATAGCTAGAAAATTAAAGTTAAATTATTCTGCCAGAACAAGATAAAGAGGGCCAAATTATGACTCACCCTAGCTAAACCAGAGAAGTATTTGACAACTTGTATAGTACTTTATGTAACAAGCCCAAACTCAGATAACTGTATGCAGAATGTTTCTGGAGCAAACTTACAGAAATTTGAAGAGACAGATCCTGAAATATGAAAATATATTAAAGCTGTAAATATTATGAGAAATGGAAAAGACTTTGAGCCTGGTGGTTTACCAATGGAATTCTATAGAGTGTTTAAAGCAGACTAAAGAGGCCTTCATGCTGACCTATTTAATGTATTGCATATTATTAAATGGGGAAGAATTACCTTCAGTGTGATTTATAATATCACAGGGTAGGGATAGCGTCCAGAGTGACCTAGACAAATCAGAGGATTGGGCTAAAAGAAATCTGATGAGGTTCAGCAAGGACAAGCGCAGAGTCCTGTACTTCGGACGGAAGAATCCCATGCACTGCTACAGGCTGGGGACCAACTGACTAAGAGGCAGTTCTGCAGAAAAGGATGAGTAGATGAGAAGCTAGATATGAGTCAAAAGTGTGCCCTTGTTGTCAAGAAGGCTAATGGCATATTGGGCTGCATTAGTAGGAGCATTGCCAGCAGATTGAGGAAAGTGATTATTCCCCTCTATTCAGCACTGGTGAGGCCACATCTGGAGTATTGCATCCAGTTTTGGGCCCCCCACTACAGAAAGGATGTGGACAAATTGGAGAGAGTCCAGCAGAGGGCAACGGAAATGATCAGGGGGTTGGGGCACATGACATACGAGGAGAGGCTGAGGGAACTGGGCCTGTTTAGTCTGCAGAAGAGAAGAGTGAGGGGGGATTTGATAGCAGCCTTTATCAACTGAAGGGGGTTCCAAAGAGAATTGAGCTTGGCTGTTCTCAGTGGTGGCAGATCACTGAACAAGGAGCAATGGTCTCAAGTTGCAGTGGGGCAGGTCTAGGTTGGATATTAGGAAACACTATTTCACTAGGAGTGTGGTGAAGCACTGGAATGGGTTACCTAGGGAGGTGGTGGAATCTCCATCCTTAGAGGTTTTTAAGGCTTGGCTTGACAAAGCCCTGGCTGGGATGATTTAGTTAGGGTTGGTCCTGCTTTGAGTAGGGAGTTGGACTATATGACCTCCTGAGGTCTCTTCCAACTCTAATCTTTTATGATTCTATATATCGCTATCATAGCTATACCTGCAAAGAACCTACCAATATATTCATCTTTCTTTTCTCTATATAGATGTAAAAATATTAACCAAAATGTAGTTTGAATCAATGGTTCTCAAACTAGGGCCACCGCTTGTTCAGGGAAAGCCCCTAGCAGGCCGGGCCGGTTTGTTTACCTGCCACGTCCACAGGTTCGTCCGATAGCAGCTCCCAGTGGCCATGGTTTGCTGCTCTAGGCCAATGGGGGCTGCAGGAAGTGGCAGCCAGTACGTCCCTCGGCCCGCACTGCTTCCTGCAGCTCCCATTGGCCTGAAGTAGCAAACCGCAGCCACTGGGAACTGCAATCGGCCCGAACCTGCGGATGCTGCAGGTAAACAAACCACCCCGGCCCGCAGGGGGCTTTCCCTGAACAAGTGGCGGCCCTAGTTTGAGAACCACTGGTTTAAATAAAGATCAGCTAGCCTGTAAAAGAGAGAAGAATGTAACTGATAATATATGAGTTTTAGGGATACTCCAGGCCACCCAATCAGAAAAAAACCTCTGGTACTTCTCTCTCTAAATTCAGCGAAAGCTTTTGAGTGGGTAGAGTGCAGATAGTTGAAAACATCTCTGTCAACATTTGAGATAGGCCAATAATTTATTATTTGGATGAAAGCTATTTGCTTTCATTTTCAGACAGTACAGAGAGTGAATGGAAGTCACTTTCATCCTTTTAAATGCCAGAGGGATTCTAGACCAGAATGCTAGATCCTTGTTCATGATACCTCTGGAACGATGAAATACACAGATTAATTACTGTGAACAAAAGAACAATATGAAACAGGTCCATATTCCAATCACATTATTATTATGGAGTAGAGCATAATTGATGCATAGTTAAGTTTCAGCTGGTTTCTGTTTAAAGCTTGATTTTGCCTCTCTAAAATTGACACAAAAAGACACATTGGTTGGCATCAAAACTTTTAGGTAAGATTTGGGCCTGTGGTAGAATATTTGGGATAAAAGTGATAGCAATTGAACACAATTTATTTTATTTGAAACATACAAATATTGTGGGGGTTTTTTTCAGAAACCCTTTGACAAGGTGTCTCACCAAAGGCTCTTAAGCAAATTAAGAAGTCATGCAATGAAAGGGAAGTTCCTGTCATGAATCACTAACTGATTAAAAGATGGAAAACAAAGAGTAGAATTCAATTATTATGTTTTCACAATGGAGAGAGGGGAATAGTGGTGTCCCCCAAGGATCTGTACTGGGACATGTGCTGTTCAACATATTCATAAATGATCTGGAAAAAAGGGGTAAACAGTGAGACAGCAAAATTTACAACATTACTCAAGATTAGTCCAAAGCAGACTGTGAAGAGTTACACAGGAATTTCACAAAATTGAGTGACTAAGCAGGAAAATGACAGATGAAATTCAGTGTTGATAAATGCAAAGTAATGCACATTGGAAAATAATCCCAACTATGCATTCAAAATGATGGGCTCTAAATTACCTGTTACCACTAAAGAAAAGGGGGATCTGAGAGGGGTCTATAAAATCATGACTGGTGTGGGGAAAGTGAATAAGGAAGTGTTATTTACTCCTTCACATAAGAACCAGGTGTCACCCAATGAAATTAATAGGCAACAGGTTTAAAACAAAGGAAAGGAAGTACTTCTGCACATACCACAGTCAACCTGTGGAATTTATTTCCAGATGTTGTGAAGATACAATTGGGTTCAAATGAGAATTAGATAAATTCATGAGGATAGGTCCATCAATGAGAAACTGAAACAGTTGAAATCTGTTTGTGCTATTCCAGTGGTACAAAGGAGACATAAAACATCCTTAAACATGAAGATTCTCTCATTTCATCTTTACACCATCTATTCCCCTCCCTTGGTGTGAGGATGTTTCAGGGTAGAGAAGGGCATGTCAGGTGCATGTGGTGCAGAGCCAGACTGCAATGCATTCCGTGATCCTGGGCCAACAGAATCCTTGGCATCATTCCAAAAGGGGTAGTTAGACCAACCCTTTGCAATGGGCTGGGAGCAACAGTGGTGTTGCCTTGCCAGCTTGGCGTGTGTGAGCTCAGAAGCTTCAGTCTGTCATTAGGCTTGTTTCATGAACTTGAGGATGGCAGGGAAGGAATATCAAGTAGCTGAATTTCAGATTAGGAAAGATTTGGTGTGTCCTGGTCTTTTCACCACGAGTCTCTTTCACACCAGAATCAGGGCTACTTTCACCATTTTCAGCTTTCCACGCTGCTTACAGTACTGTTACAAGGATGGTTTAATCTCATTCTGTCCAGGTTTGAGATCAGTTAGAAAGAAAGACTTCATCTTATCTCCTGCCCCAATTCAAAATTAGCCAGATGTATTCTGGGTTTATTTCCCCCACCCACGCCTTCCCTTCCTCTGAAGCATTAGAGATTATCCACAGCTGGAGATGGAACACTGGGAAAACTGGGCCAGTGCTCTGAGGTGGAGCCCAGAATTCTCTTTCTTAGATGCCAGGCTGATGTGTCTTGCTCTCATTCTTCAGGTCAAACTGATCACCGGATTTGGGATTGGGAAGAAATTTTCCCCAGATCAGATTGGCAGGGACCTTTTATTTTTTTCTTTTGGCCTTCCTCTGCAGCATGGGGCATGGATCCTTTGCTAGAACCATCTAGGCATATTTGACCTAATCCATTCCTTGCCATTTCAGGCACTGTGAGCATTGGTGGCATTTCAGTCTCTCTTGTTCTATGCCTCTAGCACACAGTAGTTTAATCTCTGGAGGACAGAAATTCTTTAGTCTAACTAACTAACATCATTGGGTTCAATATAGGGGTATCTGGGTTAAATTTAATGGCCTGTGTTACACATGAGGTCAGACTAGATTATCTAAGACCTTAAACTGTATGAAAGCTATAAAAGGCAACAAGAGGATAGGAAAAAGGGGAAGAAATAGTATGAAATAATATTTTAAAGGAATGTGTGAGCAGGAGTGTTAATCACTCAGCCTGAAGATTGTCTTGTGCTGGCAGCCGGTAACATGGTTGCATTTGGAAGATGACTTAATCTTTGTTATTACTATTTTGTTCAACCTATTTAGCTCAGGCCCCTGCATAGGGAACCTGTTTTGGGGGAGGTATATCTAAACTGCAAAGAAAATCCTGTGGTCCTGAATTTTAAAACCTGGATCAATTGACCTGGGGTCCAGGGCTCAGGCTGCAGGTCTAAAAATAGCAGTGTAGATGTTCCTGCTTGGACTGGAGCTCAGGCTCTAAAATTCAGCATGGGGGTAGGGTCTCAGATCAAGGGTCCAACCTAAGTGGGAATGTTTACATTGCTATTTTTAGCCCTTCAGCCCAAACCCAATTCAATTGATCCGCTCTCTGACAATTGATGCCATGGGGTCTTTGCAATGTAGACATACCCTAAGTGCCAAGTCCTGCTAGTCACAGAGTAGAAGTCCCACTTCCTAAATGGTTTTCTTTCTTCATAAAACAACATATTGTGCATTCCTCTAGAACATTCCAGTGGTTTCCATAGCTACATGTTAACTTAGTAAAAGTCTGTTAGAATTTGTTTATCCATTTTAGCTAGTTATTTTTAGTCAAGACAATCTTTGACAGTACTCATTTCCAACTCCATATGAGCTTGTCTATGTAAGCATCTTAACAGCAATATAGCCACAGGTCTTTAACAACATGTGTCAGCTTCCAACTATTAAGCTTAAATTAAAGTTCTAAAGCACGACACAAACCTTTCCCTGTGGATCAGCATCTGATTAATTTTTTTACTTGGGCCATAAATTACAATTACAAAAATACAACAGTGTCCATTTATTATTGTGGCTGTGAAGGGTTAATTAATACCTGTAAATCCCATTCTTTCAGTACAACTCAAGTGCATAGCAGTGTTTGTTTCTATCTAAGCAGGTCTTCTGAGGCTGCTCTTCAACTCTATGCCCTAGGTCGGACAAGCCTTTCTCAAATAAGATCATAGAAATCAGACATCAGATAAGCCTTTTAACTTAAATTATTAACCTGTTTTTATACATACTTAACCAGTGAAAATCAAAGGGTGCTGTTTTTATGAAGCAGAAATGTGGAAAGAAAAAAAGATGCTTCAGTTCCCTAAGAAACCAAACTTTTCAACTTCTTTCTGGGATAGCTGGATTTCATTTTGTGAAATATGTTCATATAGTAATGCAACAAGAGGTGCATAAAACTTCCATGAAAACAAAATGAGTTTCTGAAAGTTCACTTAAAATTTTTTTTATTAATTTCAACTAAAACCTCTTAAAAATAAGTTGGCCAGAGTTTGACCTCAGTTATACAGATGTAAATCTAGTAACTCTGTTGAAGACTGAGTTACTCTGAATTTACAAGTATCAGAGGGGTGACATGCATCTGACGAAGTGGTTATTCACCCACGAAAGCTTATGCTCCAATACGTCTGTTAGTCTATAAGGTGCCACAGGACTCTTTGTCGCTTCTGAATTTATACTGGTTTTACTTCTGAGAACGATTTAATAGAAAGGCACAACATTATTTTAATAGAAAGACACAAATTCAGCATTGTTATTTCTCTGCATGATGAAAACATTAATATTTCAAGACAATGGGCTAAATTATACTGTATTACGTTCATGCAGTCTCTTTGGACTCAGTAGGTATCATGTGTAATTTGAGAAAAAATTGGTCTTTTGGTGATTATTAGCTAAAGGTAGAAGAAGAACTAGGAAAGTCTGTGTTTTATTAATAGATTTAATTCTGAAGCATATTTCAAAGTATTCCACATGTGAAATTCCCTTTTGAAGGCCTATATCCCACAGGGCAAGTGACAAAACTGACAATATATGTGTATAAATACAGGGTATGTATTTAAAAAGTTTAAAATATAATCAAATTTATTAGATAAGAAAATGTGCATAAGAAACTGCAAGTTTCAGGAAAGTAATCAGCATTTCAAGACAGAAGTTCCTTTTGAAGATGAAATTTTTCTTTTGCAAATTATTTTTGATATTTGGTTGTATTAAATGCAATATACATAGGAGCAATATGCAATATAGATAGGGACAGAGACATTATATATTAAAATACTGATTTTTAATGCTGAGAAAAATTACTATACTTTATAGAGTTAAAATTATATAGTACAGTATCCTGATCTATAGATTATGTATTAATTATATTGATTACTTAAGAATTCCCAGTAACTACCTTGAGGGTTGAAAAGTTCTTGTCCCAAGATCAGGCCCAGTATTACTAAAATTACTGTATAGCTGGGAACCTCAATGTGTACAATTGCAACACTTACACTATAGGAAACTTTCTATATTACAACTGTTTATTAATACATTTAGCAAAGCCACAGACAATCTAACTCAGTAAAGTAGGTAGAGATACTACAGAATGTATATCAGAACTTCCATATACACGCACCATCCCTCACAGATCAACCTGAAATGTTAGCCATCATCTTCCTCATTACCATCGCCTTCCCCGTCATCACTAGTGGCCATCATTCTCACAACTCCCAAGGGTTACATTTGTCTCTCCTGCACGCAGGCTGGGATACAACTTTTATATGACTATGTCTGATGCATATTCAATATATTCAGTAGAGGTTTCTCCCACCTTCCTGATTTGTATTTCCTCACCCTACTAATGTTGGGGTGCTTTTCTTTTTTAGGTTAGTATAGGAATGATCTCAACTTATTATTATATATGTTAATCTGTTGCCATGGAACTCTTTTGGTCAGATATCTGTGGCTGTTAACTCATGTTCCTGTGGTTGGCTGGTGTCATTATGGTAAATTCCAACAACATTCTCCCTTATACACTTTATTTTCAGTTTCCCCAAACTTGGGAGCTACCATTGTGCCGTTTATCTGTGCCAAAGTTCATAGGCCTCAAGCCTTATGCTAACTGCTGAAGCTAAAGTCATACAGATTACAGGCCTGTAAGATCCTTGCATTACTGCTGAACATAATAAAGGCAGAATATAATGAAAGTACGGTAATGAATATAATAAAAGCAAGCTAGCCCTATGGGCTAGAGTTCTGAAATTTAAAAAAATCCTTAAGTAAATGAAATCATTAGCTCTCCACTTTTGGCAATCATAAGACTTAAATATTTTCTTGTAAAGTATAGATTTCTATAGCAGCATTTTCCAAAAATGTTTATAATTTTCAGAAAGAATATATAAACTAATTTTTAAAGATGCAAGATTTTTCTTGGTAGTGATTTTGTACTGACAAAGAGACATTTGTAAAGATTTTTTTCTCTTTGAAGGATAAGAATCAATAGTTGAAGGCCTAATAGTTTCTTTCGCCTTACTTTCCTGTGCATTCTTTCCTTCTTGTGTGTGACATTTCTCAGTTGGAATTTGAGTATCTTTAACATCTTCAGTGTTAAGGGTACTTGCAAACTTCATTTGTATAAGGATTTTACAATTTGGAGGCTTCAACTACTTTACAATTCATTAAATTCATTCTCTGTATTGATAGACAAATCTATCATAGCGACAAGCTATTTGCTTATCCAATAATACATATTATTCTTATTCTTATTATTAATAATAAGAAAATTTATTATTAATAATAAGAATAATTATTTTACCATTTCACTATGTTGCAGATAGCTTATCATGAAGAGCTTGATTTTCTGCAGTGACTTAATAGGTTAAGCAAACAAATCTTTGTGGTAAACTGCTTTGTAGCCCTAATCACCACTGAGTAGGGGCAGCTGTAAAAGAAGCACTGATTGCAGTCCCCATCCTGCTTTAAACTACAGGAGCTTGTAATGACCTTAAACGGTCATTATGTTAGTTGTGTTACAGACACACCTGTGGAATGCCTCCAATATTTCCCCCCTTCCACCTTGCAGGCCTGTTACATGTTCTATAGTGTGAGCTATGTGCCCATGCCTAGGAACACTTCTAGCATGGCCAACACAGCTCCCAACAATAGTTTGCTGCACATAAACATTTAAAATACCATTTTCTTTCTTTGATTTGGCTAATCTGTAGAATTATCAACCATTTATGATTTAGCCCTTGCTGACCCATGTGACTAGATGGCTGCTTAATTAACCAATTTTACTAACCTAAACTTTCAATTTAAAATGTGTTTACAGAAGCATCTTCAACTCTAACAATGACTCAGAAACACGTGCTTCAAGATTAAAAACCGTTGGTGATGTTCCTTCTGAACACTGATGTTCTCATTTTGCATAGTTTCAGATGGAAAATAAAAAGTCAGTTATCCATTGGTTGTTAAAGTGGAAGAGTGGGAATGGAAAACACATGGTCTAAATGTTTTGAATTGAAAAAGCAGAAACCTTCTGGTACTTGTTCGGGGGAGCTTATGTATAGTCCAATCTACACACTGTAACCTTATTTCCGATGTTGTATTATATATCAAGGATTCATTGCATAAGTATGGCTCATTCTGACAAGGTTCTGAACATCTCTTTTAAGATCACAGGGACTGGAGGGGGTTTAGCACCTCTCAAAAGGCACTTAAAGCTTTTCAAGATCAAGTCATTCCTTTGAGAAATGATCTTTTCAGAATACGCAAATATGACTGTGAGGATCTTCATGGATAATAGGAACTTCTGCCTATAGACTATGTTTGTCTAATAGAGGAAGCTATATTTGTTTTAAAGGTTGGATAACCTTTTTCTTTTTTATAGCTGCCTTGGATCCCACAGTACCAGATACGAATATATTATAGGTTAAATTCCAATACTTGCTCATGGAAATAGTCTAATAGGTTTCAGTGAGATTTCTTTTGAAGTAAGGAACAATTTAATGTAAGTATCAGAATCTGGTCATATGTCTAAAATGTTATGGTGGTCATATATACAGTGATGTCTAATCCAACCCACAGTTTTATTCAATTTGATTTCCAGAAAACAAATAACATGCATTGATTTGTATTGCGTTTCACTATTTATTTTGATTTTTATTGGCTATTAATAATATCAGAATATGTAATGAATATTGACAAAATGACAAAATTAGTCACTAAAAATCAATCAACTCATTTATTACACACAAAAATATCATACCATTGCTTGTACCCTTTTTCTTTGTTGTTACTGTACATTGTTTCAGTAAACAGAAATTGTATTCCAATCTAATGTAGATTTTGTGGTAGATTCATTGGTAGTGTAGTGCAATATATGCTCTTAGACGTCATATTGTTCAGTGTTCAGGAATTATTTTATCACCCTTAATCAGGAGGAATAAAATCCATGTAAATTCAGTCTCACAAATACAGAGTTTCACTTCAGTTGATCAAATGGCTATTTTGAGTAAATTTGCAATGTGTCTCATATGAGGATAATTTACAAATGAGTGCAAATAAAAGTCAATATACTCAGAAACAGATTGGGTTAAGGAGTTGGTGCCTGATATCATTAATTTTCTTGGAGCTTAATCAATATGATATTAATTTTAGCTTGACAGAAGATCAATATTTCAGAAGGTTCCTCAAGGAAACCTGAGAATTTTCATTGTTATACAGGAATTAAATTAAGAGCAGGAATATTACTGCTAATAACAGAAGAAAATGAGTGTGGTATGAGTAAATTGATATAAAAAAAAAGTCTGGTTTCTGATTGTCAACTTGAAAGTAAAGTGGACTTATAGGACTAGAACCAGCTCATGGCAGAGCTCTCGGCAGTAGGAGTTATTAGGGAAGGGTGGCCACCATGTGCAAAGCTGTCCTTTGAAAAGATGTTAAATGGTGTCTATATTACATGTATTAACTATCACATTTTCAATAATGCCCTAATCTATAATTGGTCACATTTTGGCAAATTAGAAAGGTAGAGGCCAGGGATGAAATTCTGTCATGTGCCTCTAAGAGGAGCAGCACAGCCTCATAGTACAGTGGAAGAGGGACTTTAAACTGCCTTTGCACATTTGTAATCCTGTGCTGCGTTGGGGTCCCTGGAATAATTTAGACAGTCTAGGGGCTTGTCTACACAGGGTGTAAATCTTCCTATTCTTAATGAATTCTATGTGTGGATGCTCTTTTTCTGGACTAAGAGTAATTTACTCCTAATTAGATTAATCCACTTGAAAAATGGATTTAAATCCAACCTAAAATTCACAGCCATATTCTGTGTTAATTTCCGTGTAGAGATAAACCCTGAAATATAGCCTCCTGGGACTATATTATGGGCCTCAGCACTTCCCAGACTTTGTTGCAGCCCTTACGCCAGGGCTTGTGAAGGGGTACTTGGAAATTAGCCTAATGGCTGTGAACTGCAATGTCTGCACTGGGCAAATCCTGCCAGGCCTGATTTTAGGGTCCCTTTATGCCACTCCGGACCATTTATGTTGTAATCCCAGAGTGGGATGAATATCTCACCCCAGATCTGTGCAAAACTGCACCTATGATTTCATATGCAATCAATGCTTTACACTGCCTAGCACAATGGGGTCCTGGTCCATGACTGGGGCTTCTCAGTGTTACTGAAATAATAATAAATAATAATAATAATACAAAATGCTAGTTAGCTGTCTAATTTGCACCTGGATGAGCATTTAATTAGCTTGCATCTGGAACTGCCATATTGTTTGCACAATTGTAGATGTATTTTTGTGTAAATTGGGGGCCATTTTCAAAAGTGTCTAAGTGATCAGAAACCTAAGGCTCATTCACTTTTAATAGGACTTGTGTTCCAAAGTCACTAAGGTGCTACTTGTATACTTTTGCTTATGGCTCTCAAACCTCCATATTTGAAACTAATGTCCCAGTAAGGTGGGTTTTTTTTGTTTTGTTTTGTTTTATTTTTAGAAGCACTTAACTTTGCCTTAACTGAAGTCAAACTCACCATGGATTAAAAAAAAAAGCAGACATTTATATTTCCTGCCCCCACCTATACATAATATTAAATAGCTTGATTTCTATATCAGCACCTTTGAAACGACACATTTACAATATATAAATCAACACAAGTCAGAGGAGCCCTGCCTTCCTAACACAATCATTTTGAATTGCACTGGGCCTGAGACTCCTGGTACAGAGGAAGTTGCAGTTGCTTCCTAACACCATATTTTCCTTTGCTGACTGACTTTTATCTGCCAGGGTTCTCTGCCAGAATATAGGTCAGAGGAAGCCAGCATAAAACTGAGGAAAAAATCTGGGCCCTTCATCTGTGAATGCATGCACATGCACATAAGAACATGAGACCATAAGAACGGCCATACTGGGTCAGACCAAAGGTCCATCTAGCCCAGTATCCTATCTTCTGACAGTGGCCAATGGAAATATATCTAGTGATCCATTCCTTCTTACTCATTCCCAGCTTCTGTAAACAGAGGCTAGGGACACCATCACTGCCCATCCTGGCTAATAGCCATTGATGGACCTATCCTCCATGAACGTATCTAGTTCCTTTTTGAACCCTGTTATGGTCTTGGCCTTCACAACATCCTCTGGCAAAGAGTTTCACAAGCTGATTGTGTGTTGTGTGAAGCAATACTTCCTTTTATTTCTTTTTAAACCTCCTGCCTATTAATTTCAATAGGTGACCCCTAGTTTTTGTGTTATGAGAAGGAATAAATAACACTTCCTTATTCACTTGCGCCACACCAGTCATGATTTTATAGACCTCAATCATATCCCCACTGAGTCATCTCTTTTCCAAGCTGAAAAGTCCCAGTCTTATTAATCTATCCTTATACAGAAGTCGTTCCATATCCCTTATCATTTTTGCTGCCCTTTTCTGAATCTTTTCCAATTACTATATATAATTTTTTAGATGGAGTGATCACATCTGCATTCACTATTCAAGATGTGGGCATACCATGGATTTATATAGAGGTAATATGATATTTTCTGTCTTATGTAGCCCTTTCTTAATGATGCCCAACATTGTGTTCACTTTTTTGACTGCCACTGCACATTGCGTGGATGTTTTCAGAGAACTATCCACAATGACTCCAAGATCTCTTTCTTGAATGGTAAAAGCTAATTTAGACCCCCAACATTTTATATGTATAGTTGGGATTATGTTTTCCAATGTGCATTACTTTGCATTTATCAATATTGAATTTCGTCGGCCATTTTGTTGTCCAGTTACCTAGTTTTGAGATATCCTTTTGTAGCTTTTCACAGTCTGCCTGGGACTTAACTATCTTGAATAGTTTTGTATCATCTGCAAATTTTGTCACGTTACTGTTTACCTCTTTTTCCATATTATTTATGAATACATTGAATAGGACTGGGCCCAGAAAGACTCTTGGGCGACACTACTATTTACCTCTCTCCATGCTGAAAACTGACCATTTATTCTTACCCATTTTTTCCTACCCCAGTCCATGGGAGGACCTTCCCTCTTATCCTATGACAGCGTGGTTTGCTTAAGAGCCTTTAATAAGGGACCTTGCCAAAGGCTTTCTGAAAATCTAAGTACCAGATCCTGTGCTCCACTTAGGACTAAATCAAGAATTGCCTCTCCTGTTGTGGGTTCCAGGACTTGTTGCTCCACGAAGCAGTCATTTAAGGTGTCAAGAAACTTTATTTCTGCATCCCATCCTGAGGAGACATGTACCCAGTCAATATGGGGATAGTTGAAATCCCCCATTATTATTGACTTTTTTATTTTAATAGCTTCTCTAATCTCTCAGATCATTTTAAAGTCACTATCACCATCCTGGTCAGGTGGTCAGTAATATATCCCTACTGCTATATTCTTATTATTAGAGCATGGAATTACATAGAGATTCTATGGTACAGTTTTGTTCATTTAAGATTTTTACTTTGTTTGATTCTATGCTTTCTTTCACATATACTGCCACTCCTCCACCAGCGCGACCTGTTCTGTCCTCCCGATATATTTTGTACTCTGATATTACTATGTTCCATCGATTATCCTCATTCCACCAAGTTTCTGCGATGTCTATTTTGTCAATATCCTCATTTAAGATGAGGCACTCTAGTTCACCCATTTTATTATTTAGACTTCTAGCATTGGTATATAAGCACTTTAAAAACTTGTCACTTTTTAGCTGTCTGCCATTACATGATGTAATTGAATGAGACTTTTTTTCTTTTGATTGTTTCTCATCAGATCCTACCTGTATTTTATCATCTTCCCTTCCATCCTCTCCTCCTTAATAGGACATAGAGAATACCCATTAAAATATCCTTCCCTAGGAGATATCTCTGTCTGAACCACGTGCTCCTCTGCACCTGTCAGCTTTCCCCCAGTCCTTAGTTTAAAAACTGCTCAATGACCTTTTTAATTTTAAGTGCCAGCAATCTGGTTTCATTTGGTTTAGGTGGATCCCATCCTTCCTGTATAGGCTGTCCCCTTCCCAAAAGTTTCCCCAGTTCCTAATAAATCTAAACCTCTCCTCCCTACACCATTGTCTCATCCATGCATTGAGACATTGCAGTTCTGCCTGTCTAAGTGGCCCTGTGAGTGGAACTGAAAGCATTTCAGAGGATGCTACCATGGAGGTCCTGGACTTCAATTTCTTACCTAGCAGCCTAAATTTGGCCTCCAGGGCCTCTCTCCTATCCTTCCCAATGTCATTGGTTCCTACATGTACGTCGACCACCGTCTCCTCCCCAGCACTACACATATGTCTATCTAGATGTCTTGAGAGACCGGCAACCTTTGCACCAGGCAGGCAAGTCACCATGCGGTTCTCCTGGTCATCACAAACCCAGCTAATGTTTCTAATGATCAAATTGCCCATTACTAATACTTGTCTCTTCCTAATAACTGGAGTTCCCTCCCCCAAAGAGGTATCTTCAATGCAAGAGGATACTACAACATCGTCTGGAAGGAGAGTCCCAAAATATGGGATCATTTCCCTCTGCTCCAGTTGGATGTTCTACTTCCCTAAAATGTTCATCCTCCTCAACAGCGCAGAAGCTGTCAGATGGGGGGTGGGACCATTCTATTGTGTCCCGGAAAGTCTCATCTATGTGTATCCCTTAGCTCCTCCAGTTCAGCCACTCTGGTCTTCAAAGCCCGTACATGGTCTTTGAGGGCCAGGAGATCCTTGCACTGAATGCACACATATGCCACCTCCCCATAGGACAGGTAATCATACAGGCTGCATTGGGTGCAATAAACTGGATAGACCCCACTCTGTTGCTTGACTTCTGCTTGCATTCTCTTTTTACTCCTGAAACTTGTTCCTTTGTTGATATTTTGTTTTTATCAGGGAGTGTTTTTGGCTTTAAGTTTAAATAATGTTACATTTATTTAGCTCCCCCACCCCTCTACACACACACACACACACTCCCCCCCTGTAAACTCCTCCTTCACATAGAGAACCCCCTCACAAAAATCCTCTGTTAGCCATTCCAGTTCGTTAGCTCCCCAATACTCAATCAGTTTTGTAAGCTGAGCAAGGAAGAATTTTCTGGGCCACTCAAAACATATTGGCTATGCCTCTGCCTTTTGCCTGTCTGGTTCTAGGAACTGTTTCCTCACCATGTAGCAATCATTCTCCAAGAATATGCAGCAGAATTAAAAAAAAATAACTGAAGCAGGAAAAGCTATATGTTTGGTATCAGTTGAAGAGACAAACAAATTGCCATAAGAACGAACAAGGTGAATAAAACCTGAAGACTGGAAAAGATAAAGTACCATTAGAGAGAATATATTACGGGAGGGTGAAATTCATAAAGTCATAGATTCTAAGACCACAAAGGACCGTTTTGATCATCTCTGACTTCCTGTATAACACAGTCCATAGACCTTCCCCCAAATAATTCATATTTGAACTAGATCATATCTTTTAGAAAAAAAACATTCAACTTTGAATTAAAAATTGCCACTGATGGAGAATCCAACACAACTCTTGATAAATTATTGTGATGGTTAATTACCCTCACTTTTAAAAATTTATACCTTATTTCCAGTCTGAATTTGTCTAGCTTCACCTTACAGCTATTGGATCCTATAACTCTGTCTGCTAGACTGACAAGCCAATTATCAAAGACTTGCTCCTCATGTAGGTACTTATAAACTGATCAAGTCACCCCGTAATCTTCTCTTTGTTAAATTAAATAGATTGAGCTCCTTGAGTCTATCACTATAAGGCAACTTTTTAAATCTTTTAGATGTAAGCAGAGTCAGGATGAGCTCTACCCTGACATCTGGTGGTGAATTATGGCGAGGGTGGAAAAGAACTCCAGGGGCTGATCTTGTTTGCATAGGCACACCCACTCGCCTGGCATGAAACCACAGCAACTCAAAATGGTTACTTTGGCTGGTGTGGGATCCCCAGTTTCTCTGTTATTGGGGCAGGAAGAATAAAGTTTTGTTACCCTGATTCTGTGAATCAAGGCCAGTGGAACTGTTGTATGACAGAAGGACTGAGTGAGTCATTCACCATTACCTAAGTAGCAATTGCTTGTCAAGGGGCATGGGTTACAAAACCCAGTGAATTGAGAGAGGATGGGGACAGGTATTTGTACCTGATGGTGTGGCCCCCTCCCCAAGGGGGTTGAAACACCAATTGCACTACCGCCTCTCTCCACTGTTGAATGTCAGAGCTAACTTTGATTCCCTTAGGAGTCTAGTTACAGACTGCTGAGCTGAGTTCGCTTTGGGCCAATAGTGCACCAGCACTGGGGCTCCCCTACTACTAGCTGAAATCACTAAGAGCTGAAATCACAAAAGAGCTAAAGCTATTTAAGAGCTGAGATCACTGAGGCTGTGTTAACTAGTGGGGGAGCCTGAAGCTATAGCTAAGCTAACTTAGCTTAGCGGGGAGTGAGCAGAGCGGAGCGGAGCGGCTGGAGGAGCAGCTAGCAGAGCAGAGCAGAGCCTTGTGGGAGCGGCCCAAGGGACGGCTGGAGCGGAGCGGAACGGAGCGGAGCGGCTCACAGGTCGGTGAGCGGAGCGGAGCGGCTCACAGGTCGGTGAGCGGAGCGGAGCAGCTGCCAGAGCAGTTCGTGGGACTGCGGGTGGAGTGGAGCAGTTCGTGGTGAAGGCTGCAGTGGAACCCCACGGAGAAGCAGCCGGTTGGCCTCGGATCATGTAAGGTGCCCCTTAACACCCTGCTCACCCCCCCCCTTGAACTCTGGGGCTGCACTGATCATGGACAGAGACTTTGGGGGGTTGTCGGACTTTTGGGACTTTTGTGATTCTTGGGTTGCTGGACCCAAGAGACTTTGGGATTGGTGGACTTTTGGGACTTTGGTGATTCTTGGGTCGCTGGTTTCAAGAACCAACGGGAGAGGACACGGCCCAATTTGCTGGGGTGGGTCTTCGCTCATGGTTTGGTCTAAAAACTCTAGTTGTGGTGTTTTTTCCATTTAATGCTGATGTTGTTTACCTCATGTTATTAAACATTTTCTGTTACACTCAGACTCCGTGCTTGCGAGAGGGGAAGTATTGCCTCTTAGAGGTGCCCAGGGGGTGGTATGTAATTGTCCCAGGTCACTGGGTGGGGGCTCGAGCCGGTTTTGCATTGCGTTATTGAAACGGAACCCCTAGATACAGAACCCGGCCCTTGTTGCTGCCAACTTAGATGGGCAGAAGGGTTACATTTTTGGGGGCTCGTCCGGGATCCCCTGGGTCAGTACCCCTCGCAAGCACCTGTTGAGTGTTCCCCTGCATTGGGAAACAATTGTGGTTATATTTTGAGGAAATTACTGTTTGTATAATGGCTAATATGTCGGGTTTGTTGGGCCCCGGCCCTGCAGCCTCTAGCTCAGGGGCCACAGCCTCAGCCAATGATTGGACAAAAGCACTGGGGCAAATATTGGAAAAGGTTGTGTTGTCCCATGCTAGGTCAAACTCTTGTCGTGAGTTAAGGTTATTTGCTGGGGCAGAGGAGTTCGAACCCTGGTTGGAGCATACCACTGAAATGCTGCAGGAGTGGGCCGTACCTGATGCAGAAAAGCGAAGATGTCTGATAGAGAGCCTTAGTGGCCCAGCATTAGATGTGATTCGCACCCTGAAGCTCATTGACCCTGGGGTCAGTGTGAAGGACTGCCTAGAGGCCCTTGATCATACCTTTGGGAGTGTAGAGGGCCCTGAAGACAGTTACTGTAAGTTCCTTAATTCCCGACAGCAAATTGGCGAGAAGATTTCAGCCTATATACAGAGGCTGGAAAGACTGCTTCAGAGAGCTGTCATGAGGGGTGCAGTGACTGCTGAACAGATGGATCGGACCAGACTGGCTCAAATTGTAAGAGGAGCTCAATATCAGAACTCGATTCTACTCCATCTCCGGCTAAGAGAACGACGGGAACATCCCCCAAGTTATTCCCAGCTGATAAAGGAGGTCAGAGAAGAGGAAGAAAGGCAGGCTGCCAGCGAGTTTTGGGAAGCCCAAACATTGGAGCCAGCCGGCACAACACCACTGCAAATGGCCAGTGTACTGATGGTGAGCACCACAGAGGAACTTGCCCAACAAGTGCAGGTCCTGACAGAACGGATAGCTGAACTGCAAAGCACCATTGACCAAGCTAAGACTTCCGGGAATAAGGAGCCTCTGACCGTCGCGATGGAGAAGTCAGCATTTAGAGCCACCATCCCATCTGGGCGAAGAGGGAAAGGACAATTCTTCTGCTACCGATGTGGTCAGGATGGACACAGTGCTGCCAAGTGCCATAATGAAGAAAACCCCTCCTTAGTGTATGGAAAGCTGAGGATCAGTTGGGAGAGATCCGGTAGCTGCCAGAGAGTCCGGGGACGGGGACCACCCAGGCCTGCAGGATTTGAAGATTCCCCCAGAAAAGACTGTCCAGCTGGGATCCCCGCAGGACTGATAGGGCCTCGAGCAGAGGTCATGGTGAAGATTGAAGGGGTGGAGTGTAAAGCCGTGCTTGACACTGGATCTCAAGTGACTATTATATTTCAGTCATTCTACCAACAAATGCTTAGGCACCTGCCTATACAGCCACTGACTGGCGTTGGTCTGTGTGGCCTCAGCATGGATGAATACCCCTACCAAGGGTATGTCATAGTGCACCTGGAATTCCCAGAGGAGGTTGCTGGGGTAAGAGAAGAGGTGGACACAGCTGCATTAATATGCCCTGACCCTAAAGGGACCTCTGATGTGTCTGTGCTGATAGGGACCAACTCCAGTCTCTTCAAGGTGCTCGCGGATTACTGCAGACGACGGGCTGGGGACCAGTACCTGAATACCCTGATGATCCATACGCTTTGTGCTGAAGCCTATAGGAAGATTGAGGGTGCTAAAAAGGAGACATCTGAGCTACCGATTGGGGCGCTGAAGTACATGGGCACAACCCCGTTAGTAGTGCCTGCAAGGACGGAGCAAGAAGTGCTTGTCATGAGTACTCGGCTGAAAGGCAGTAAAGGGGCATTAGCAATGGTAGAGCAGCCGGTTGAAGGAGAGCTCCCGGAAGGAGTGCTGGTCCCCAGTGGAGTCATAACCCTACCTGCTGAAGCCCAGGAAAAGGTGACTATACTGATTGCTAATGAAACAAGTCGAGATGTTGTTGTGAAGCAAGGACAAAAGATAGCGGATCTCTTTGAGCCTGAATCAATTGTAAAACCCCAGTGTGAGACTCAAGTTCCGCCAATAGACCCTGCAAAGTTTGACTTTGGAGATTCACCGTTGTCCGAGGAGTGGAAAGATCGCCTGAGGAGGAAACTTTGTGAAAGATCCAAGGTGTTCTCATTGCATGAGTGGGATGTGGGATGTGCAAAAGGAGTAGAGCACAACATCAGACTACATGACTCTCGACCTTTCAGGGAGAGATCTAGGAGGATTGCCCTCTCCGAGATGGAAGATGTGCGACAACATCTTCAGGAGCTGGCTGCGAATGGCATCATTACAGAGTCCCGCAGCCCATATGCCTCACCCATTGTGGTGGTCCGTAAAAAGAATGGGAAAATCCGGATGTGTATTGACTACCGCACCCTAAACCGCCGTACTGTGGTTGACCAGTACACAATGCCTCGAGTCCAAGATGCCTTAGACTGTTTGCTGGGAAGCCAGTGGTTCTCTGTGTTGGATCTTCGGAGTGGATACTACCAGATCCCTCTGGGTGAAGCAGATAAGGAGAAGACAGCCTTCATCTGCCCATTAGGGTTTTATCAGTTTGAACGCATGCCCCAAGGGATCTCTGGAGCACCTGCCACATTTCAACGTCTTATGGAGAAAGTTGTGGGAGACATGAATTTACTGCAAGTGTTAGTTTATTTGGATGACCTGATAGTGTTTGGAAGAACCTTGGAGGAGCATGAAGAAAGACTTCTTAAAGTGCTTGATAGGTTAGAGGATTGTGGTTTGAAGCTTTCAATTGACAAATGCCAGTTCTGCAGGACCTCAGTGAAGTATGTGGGTCACATCGTGTCCCAAGAGGGTGTGAGTACTGATCCCGATAAAATAGAAGCCCTCACTACATGGCCATGTCCAAGTAACTACAGAGAACTCAAGACCTTTCTTGGGTTTAGTGGCTACTATCGCAGATTTGTGAAAAACTATGCTACGATTGTAAAACCTCTGAATGATCTTACCAGGGGATACCAGTCCAGCAGGAACAAATCTAAGACCAAGAATAAGGGAAGGTCCCCAAAGCCTCCTGTGCAGAGACACTATGGCCCCTTCGAACCATTTGGGCCACGGTGGGATGAGAGATGTGAAAGGGCTTTTCGAGAAATCATTACTTGCCTAACTCATGCTCCAGTCCTAGTCTTTGCTGACCCAAGCAAGCCATTTATCCTGCATACTGATGCCAGTTTGGAGGGTCTGGGAGCAGTACTGTACCAGGAAGTGGAAGGAAGACGTAAACCTGTAGCCTTTGCCAGCCGAGGACTGTCTGATAGTGAAACTCGCTATCCCACCCACAAGCTGGAGTTCTTGGCCTTGAAATGGGCCATCACTGAGAAATTTCGAGACTACTTATATGGTGCTCAGTTCCAGGTGTGGACAGACAACAACCCACTGACCTATGTGTTAACAAGTGCTAAGCTGGATGCTACAGGGCAAAGATGGGTGGCCGCTTTGGCTAGCTATGACTTCAGCATTCAATACCGATCAGGGAGAAGCAATGTAGATGCAGATGCATTGTCCAGGTGTCCACAGGCACCAGGAGTTGCTGTGATACCCACAGATGGAGTGAGGGCTATTTGCAGTGTGAGTCGCCGGGAGCCAGAGTCCCATGAGAGTCTTCATGGATGTGCTGCAGAAGCTTTGGGCCTGCCCCCTTAATGCGTGCCTTCTGCTTCAGTGAACTATATTGCGTTGGACCAATCTCCTTTGCCCATGCTCAATGCGGCTGACTGGCAGGAAGCCCAGCTGCAAGATATTGGCATTCGTGATACACTACTTGCCAAAAGGGAGGGGCGAAGCCCAGCTGTGATTGTCCCACCTAACCCGGAGGGTAAACTACTATTGAGAGAATGGACCAAACTAAAACTGATTCAGGGAGTGCTACATCGAGTGACCACAGACCCTTTACAAAAGCAACGAGCACAGCTAGTGCTGCCAAAAGAGTACAGAGCCCTGGCCATGAGGGCCCTGCATGATGACTTTGGACATTTAGGGATGGAGAGGACCCTGGAACTTCTTCGTAGTAGATTCTATTGGCCTCGGATGGCTGAAGATGTTCGCAGGAAATGTGAGACCTGCGCTCAATGTGTTCAAAGGAAAACTCTGCCCACGAGGGCTGCATATCTCAAGAACATCACCAGCACCAAACCTTTGGAACTGGTATGCATCGATTTCTTGTCTTTAGAAGTAGACAAGAGGAATATTGGGAACATTCTAGTAGTGACTGACCATTATACACGATATGCGCAGGCATATCCCACGCGTGATCAGAGGGCCACCACGGTTGCTCGAGTACTGTGGGAGAAATATTTCTCAGTTTATGGATTTCCAGCCCGGATACACTCGGATCAGGGGCGGGACTTTGAGAGTCATCTTCTGAAGGAGGTGCTGAGGATAGCGGGAATTAAGAAGTCTAGAACAACGCCTTATCACCCGCAAGGTGATCCTCAGCCAGAGAGGTTCAACCGAACCCTATTAGATATGTTGGGGACTTTGCGACCAGAGCAGAAAGCAACCTGGAGCCAACATGTTGCATATCTGGTGCACGCCTACAATGCCACAAAGAATGATGCTACAGGAGTCACCCCATATCTCTTAATGTTTGGACGAGAACCAAGATTACCCATAGACCTGTGCTTTGGTGTATCAGAGGATGGAGATAGCTATGAAACTCATCAGCAATATGTATCCCGACTGAGAGAAAAGCTGCGGGATGCTTATCACTTAGCTACATCTGCGGCTCGGAAGAACGCCGACCGCAACAAACATCGATATGATGCTAGGGTACGTCTGCAAGAACTCCAGCCGGGGGACAGAGTTCTGCTGCGAAATTTGGGTATTGCTGGCAAACACAAGATAGCCGACAGATGGAAGGCAATACCTTACTTGGTGATGGAAAAGCTAGGAGACCTGCCGGTCTACAAGATCAAACCTGAAGAGAGTCCAGGGCAGACAAAGACAGTGCATAGAAACCTTTTGCTCCCTGTGGGGGAATTGGTAGGCACCCCGTATGAGATGGGCCACAACAGGGCAACTGGGCAGAACGAAGGTGCTGGACCAAAGCCGCCCTCCAACATGGACAGCCAGCCCCCTGCAGCTAACCTACCCCCATGCAGCACATCTGAGAGTGAGTCTGAGGAGGAAGACACAACCATGGTGTACCCTGGGATGGAGACAAGATTTCAGTCTCGATCGGCTGAATCAACAGAGAGCTCCTCTTCTTCCACCCTAAACCCCATGGCAGAAGTATTTAGGCCCATTCCTGACACCCCTGAGCCACTGGTGGGACCCCCATGTGATGACACACCCAGGTTATTGGACAGTGGAGACATACAGGTGGAGGATGTCCTGGGCACCTTGGACCCTCCACTGTTAGAACTAGAAATGCAGGGGCCTATGCCAGTAGCCGAGGGACCCTCAAAGGAAACCTCTCCATCCATCGGTCAAGAGGCTGTCCCGCCCACCACGGCAACAGAGATTCTCAATAGACGAGACAGGGTAATAAGACCAGTAAAACGGTTGACTTATGATGCACCTGGGGTAACTAGTGAGGAACCAATATGTTTAGCACACAGGCTTGTGGAAGCTAGAGTGGGCTATCAGAGGCCCTTTGGAGGGAACCAGTGAGTTGTTATAATAGGGAGTGTGATTTGTCGGGACGACAAATTTTCGGCTGGGGGGAGGATGTAAGCAGAGTCAGGATGAGCTCTACCCTGACATCTGGTGGTGAATTATGGCGAGGGTGGAAAAGAACTCCAGGGGCTGATCTTGTTTGCATAGGCACACCCACTCGCCTGGCATGAAACCACAGCAACTCAAAGTGGTTACTTTGGCTGGTGTGGGATCCCCAGTTTCTCTTTTATTGGGGCAGGAAGAATAAAGTTTTGTTACCCTGATTCTGTGAATCAAGGCCAGTGGAACTGTTGTATGACAGAAGGACTGAGTGAGTCATTCACCATTACCTAAGTAGCATTTGCTTGTCAAGGGGCATGGGTTACAAAACCCAGTGAATTGAGAGAGGATGGGGACAGGTATTTGTACCTGATGGTGTGGCCCCCTCCCCAAGGGGGTTGAAACACCAATTGCACTACCGCCTCTCTCCACTGTTGAATGTCAGAGCTAACTTTGATTCCCTTAGGAGTCTAGTTACAGACTGCTGAGCTGAGTTCGCTTTGGGCCAATAGTGCACCAGCACTGGGGCTCCCCTACTACTAGCTGAAATCACTAAGAGCTGAAATCACAAAAGAGCTAAAGCTATTTAAGAGCTGAGATCACTGAGGCTGTGTTAACTAGTGGGGGAGCCTGAAGCTATAGCTAACTTAGCTTAGCGGGGAGTGAGCGGAGCGGAGCGGAGCGGCTGGAGGAGCAGCTAGCAGAGCAGAGCAGAGCCTTGTGGGAGCGGCCCAAGGGACGGCTGGAGCGGAGCGGAACGGAGCGGAGCGGCTCACAGGTCGGTGAGCGGAGCGGAGCGGCTCACAGGTCGGTGAGCGGAGCGGAGCGGAGCGGCTCACAGGTCAGTGAGCGGAGCGGAGCAGCGCGGCTCACAGGTCGGTGAGCGGAGCGGAGCAGCTGCCAGAGCAGTTCGTGGGACTGCGGGTGGAGTGGAGCAGTTCGTGGTGAAGGCTGCAGTGGAACCCCACGGAGAAGCAGCCGGTTGGCCTCGGATCACGTAAGGTGCCCCTTAACACCCTGCTCACCCCCCCCCCTTGAACTCTGGGGCTGCACTGATCATGGACAGAGACTTTGGGGGGTTGTCGGACTTTTGGGACTTTTGTGATTCTTGGGTTGCTGGACCCAAGAGACTTTGGGATTGGTGGACTTTTGGGACTTTGGTGATTCTTGGGTCGCTGGTTTCAAGAACCAACGGGAGAGGACACGGCCCAATTTGCTGGGGTGGGTCTTCGCTCATGGTTTGGTCTAAAAACTCTAGTTGTGGTGTTTTTTCCATTTAATGCTGATGTTGTTTACCTCATGTTATTAAACATTTTCTGTTATACTCAGACTCCGTGCTTGCGAGAGGGGAAGTATTGCCTCTTAGAGGTGCCCAGGGGGTGGTATGTAATTGTCCCAGGTCACTGGGTGGGGGCTCGAGCCGGTTTTGCATTGCGTTATTGAAACGGAACCCCTAGATACAGAACCCGGCCCTTGTTGCTGCCAACTTAGATGGGCAGAAGGGTTACATAAACATTCTCATGGCTCTTCCCTGAACCCTCTTCAATTTATCAACATCCTTCTTAAATTGTGGACACCAGAACTGGCACAATATTGCAGCAGCGATCACACTGTGCAGGATATAGAGGCAGAATATCCTGCCTACTTCTAGTCAACATTCCCCTGTTTACGCATCCAAGGATTGCATTAGCCCTTTTGGCCACAGTTTCACACTGGGAGCTCATGTTCAGTGCAGTTTGGTGGATACCAAGACCCCCAAAACATTTTAAGAGTCACACTTTCCCAAGATAGAGTACCCCATCTTTTAACTATGACCTACAGTCTTTGTTCCTGGATAGATATATTTGCATTTGGCAATTGCTGGATTTGAGATGCAGTGAACATATTCATGAACAATTTTTTGGTTTAGCATCTTAATTTTATTGTGAAATAAACATGAGAGAAACAGGAAAAATATAAAGCATCAAGAGATGCTGTCTGTCAAAGGTCCCAGGAGTGTTTCTTATTCTTTAATGGTAAATAAAAAGTCTCTAAAATTAACAGCTAACCACCAAGCCCAACTCTGGTCCTTCCACCCTCCCGAATTAGAAATCCAATCTGCGTATTTTTACTGACCATTAACTGCAAAAAATTCAAGGAATTCATAACGAACATATTGTACACGAAAGAATGTATGTTTTAATAGGAGCATATTTGGCTAACTAGTGAATTTATTGCTCCATTTGGTACTGTGTGGGAAATTCTGAATATTTATTTTTTCACTCTGCACTTCCCTTTTTTAGTTCATCATAAGGAGAAACAGACATTGCTTTTGCATGGCATTCCAGACCCATCTGCTCATCATTCTGATTTTTTTTTTTTTGGCTTGACAGTTTCTCACCAATGTTATTAAGAGTGTGTCTTTCTTGAAAGGATATGATAAAATACAAGAATTACCTTTTTATACCCTTGGCCATAGGAGAAGTTTAAGGGGAAGGAAGTTTTTCACCTGATCTCCTTGCACTGAAATCATGAAAGGAACTACAGGTTGATTTCTGCTGTCTTAATGAGGCACATACGGATCATTAAACTCCACCATCAATATAAAGGAAGTAAGAGTAGTCCTCTAAAGGCGGACATAAGGCCTAGGATAGAATGGTCCTAAGATAGAAACACTCAGGCAGCCAAGCCTAGAAATGGCTTATACTGGAGTTTAGGTTGGGTTTAGGTTGGGTTACCTTAAGTAATAAAGCCAACACATTTTAATGCAAATTTTTAAAAAGGGCTCCAGAGGTGATCCCAGCAATTACAGGTCTGTAAGCCTGTCTTCAGTACTGGGCAAACTGGTTGAAACTACAATAAAAAGCAATATTGCCAAACATATAAATGGACATAATTTGTTGAGGAAGAATCAACATGTTTTTTATAAAGGAAATCATTTCTCAGGAATTTACTAGAATTCTTGGAGGGGGTTAACAAGCATGTGGACCAACGGGATCCAATGGATATAGTGTACTTAGATTTTCAGAAAGCCTTTGATAAAGTCCCTCACCAAAGGCGCTTACGCAAAGTAAGCTGCCACAAGATAAGAGGGAAGGTCCTTTCATGGACTGGTAACTGGTTAAAAGATAGGAAACAAAGGGTAGGAATAAATGGTCAGTTTTCAGAATGGAGACAGGTAAATAGTTGTGTCCTCCAGGGGTCTGTTCTGGGACCAGTCCTATTAAACATATTCATAAATGATCTGGAAAAAGGGGTAAATGGTGAGGTGGCAAAATTAACAGATGATACAAAATTACTCACAATAGTTAAAGTCCCAGGCAAACTGCAAAGAGCTACAAAAGGATATCTCAAAACTAGGTGACTGGGCAACAAAATGGCTGATGAACTTCAATGATGACAAATGCAAAGTAATGCACATTGGAAAATATAATCCGAACTATACATATAAAATGATGGGGTCTAAATTATATGTTAATACTCAAGAAAGAGATCTTGGAGTCATTGTGGATAGTTCCCTGAAAACATCCACTCAATGTGCAGAGGCAGTCAAAAAAGCGAACACAATGTTGGGCATCATTAAGGAAGGAATAGGTAACAAGACAGAAAAAAATCATATTACCTCTATATAAATCCATAGTATGCCCATATCTTGAATAATGAATGCAGATGTGGTCTCTCCATCTCAAAAAAGATATATTGGAATTGGAAAAGATTCAGAAAAGGGCAACTAAATTATTAGAGGTATGGAATGACTTCGGTAAGAGGACAGATTAATAAGACTGGGACTTTTCAGGTTGGAAAAGAGATGACTAAGTGGGAATATGATTAAGGTCAATAACATTATGACTGGTTTAGAGACAGTAAATAAGGAAGTACTATTTAGTCCTTCTCATAACACAAGAACTAGGGGTCAACTATTGAAATTAACAAGCAGCAGGTTTAAAACCAGCAAAAGGAAATATTTTTTCACACAACACACAGTCAACCTGTGGAACTCTTTGCCAGAGGATGTTTTGAAGGCCAAGACTATAACAGGATTCAAAAAAGAGCCAGATAAATTCATGGAGGATAGGTCCATCAATGGCTTTTAGCCAGGATGGACAGTGATGGTATCCCTAGCCTTTGTTTGCCAGAAGCTGGAAATGAGCAAGAGGGAACGGATCATTTGATGATTATCTATTCTGTTCATTCCCTCTGGGGCACCTGACATTGGCCACTGTCATAAGACAGGATACTGGGCTAGATGGACCTTTGGTCTGACCCAGTAGGGCCATTCTTATGTTCTTATGTAACCCCTGAAACGTGTTCAATTTAACTAGGCTTGATGGAAAATCGGAATATGTGCCCTATGGGAAATTCAGATTTTGGGTGAAAAATCAAAATATCTAAACTTTTTCTGGAGCAAAATGATTCAGAAATGTCAAAAAAAAATTGAATTTTTTCATCAAAACAAAACTTTTTTACATTCCTAAATAAAAATGGTTAATTTTGGGCTGTCCAGCTGAATCAAAATATTTAGTTTCAGATCAGTTCAAGATTAAACTGCATCTGCTTTGGCTTCTGCAATATTTCATGGGAATTTTAGTGTGCCCAGGGAGCCCAGCCTGTAGGGAAGAATGTGGGCAGGAGGCACCCAAAGTACATCTTATATGATTCATTGTGGTGTCTCAGGCATAGAGAATACCACAGTGTGTCATGGGAGATGAAGTCTGTCCAGGGAGCCTGGCCCACAGGGGAGAATGGGGACATGATACATTGGAACTCCAACTCCTACAAGGCACTGCACCAGTTTAGGCAGACACAGATTAATGTTTAACTCACTTGAAATAAAACATTTTGGCCTGGTCCACACTAAGACCCCCAGTTCGAACTAAGATACACAACTTCAGCTACGTGAATAACGTAGCTGAAGTCGAAGTATCTTAGTTCGAACTTAAAGGTACTTACCGTGGGTCCACACGCGGCAGGCAGGCTCCCCCGTTGACTCCGCCTACTCCTCTCGCAGAGCAGGATTACCCGGCATCGACGGCGAGCACTTCCGGGATCGATTTATTGCGTCTAGACAAGACGCGATAAATCGATCCCAGAAGATCGATTGCTGGCTGCCAAACTAGCGGGTAAGTATAGATGTACGCTTTGATTCAGTTCAACAAATTGAAGTGATTCAATTCAGGTTGTCCTGGCCCTAAACTAAATGTTTTGTTTAGATTTTTCCAATGGAAAACTCACAAATTCCAGCAATTTTTGCATGGAACATTTTGATTTTTTAGAAGCCACATTTTCTGTCTAAAACACTCTAACAGAAAGCTCTTGGCCATTTCTACTTTTAACCTTATAAAGAGTGAACTAAGCCTTTTGTTAGAAGAGGAACCACCAGTTATCGGGCCTCTGGTGGCACAGAGGGTCTGTGTTTTCCTCCGATTTTGCAAGAAGAGGATATTTCTTCTGCAATGGTTCATATTAGCCAAGCTGTCCACTCTTTCTAAGTAACAGCACTTTATTAGTAACTGAGCTACATGTGGGACAAGATATCTCACAAAGATTCATATAGCAAATCCAAATATTTAAACTTGAATAAGATAATAAAATCTTGAGACAATTTACACAAGATTCTTTAACATGTGCCCATATTTGTCTATGTTCACTTGAGTTAACTTGAACAAAACACCAAACTTTCATATATAACCACGTAAAACATTGGAACAACTAATAATTTTAAAAAGCTGAAGTAAATCAAATCAATCCCACTGGTATTTTTGCCAGAAACACCAGATCTTCTTGATAATGGATTTTCATGTTCATTTCCTTTCATAACCAAGTTGTCCTAAACCCTCCACCCCAAATACTTATACTCCAAACCTTTTCATTCTATCTTATAAATTTGAAGGGGGAAAGAACTCAGCAACCAACATCCAGCATTGCCAAATCCAAACATTACCAGACCATGAGTCAAGCCCCTCTGAATCATGAGATTGGCTTAAAAATCATAAGATTTTTAAAAGACAGAATATTTTTATTTGCCTTCTGGTTTGCAAGTCTTTTGGGTTCACATTTTTGAGATTTTCTCTGCAACCACGAGGTATAGAAACTTTTTTTTTTAAAAATGAAAGCTGATATTCTTATGTATTCACATGACTCCAGAAGTTGGGGCTTTTAATAAAAACACCAGCTATCACAAGACTCATGTTAAAGTCAAAAGTATTGTGTAGCGAGGAGGGGCAGGCAGGAAGGGGAAATATAAAAGGCCGGCCCAGCTGCTCAGTTGAGAGAGAGCTGCTGGAGATGATAGAGGCTTTTTCCCTGCTGCTGGAGGCGAGCACCAAGGAGAACCACAGTTGCCACAGGGACGAGAAGGAGCTTCCAGGGAGTCCTGATGCTCTTGATGCAGTGTACCCTTGGAGATTGAGGACAACCGCTGGATCCAGGTACACCCGAGGGGGAGAGAAAGAAGTAACCCAGGGGAACAAGACAGTAGTCTGGTGGATAGCAAGCCTGAAATCAGGTCAGTGTGTTGTGGCCGATCCCCATTGACCCAGTGGTGGACTGCTCTGCCTCTGATAGGACACTGGGTTGGGATGCAGTGGAGTTGGGCGAGCCCGCATCCCCGCTGCTACCCCACCCCTGTGGTGGCAGTACTCCTCCTCCGTAGGCCAGGAAACCTGTGCCCCTCAGCTCAACTCCTTGCCTGACCCCATAGTCTGTGTGTGGTGCCCACCCCGAGACCCCATAGACTGGACTGGGCTACAAGTCTTTCTGAGTGTAGGCCAGAGCCCTAACTGTTGACTGCCCCACCCTGCTTAAAGGCCAGGGACTGCTACAGCTCTGCCTGATTGTAAGCCCATGCCCAGACTGTGTACACCCTGCCCCGCTTGAAGGAGAGGACCCCTTGTGAATTGTTAATTCCCACACTCTTGTTCTGCTTACAGAAGGCTTTAGCAGGCCTAACTCACGAGGAGACATGGCCGCCCTCAGACACAGATGCGGAGGGACGGCCCTGCCAGCCTACAAGCTGGCAACGGCAAAATCTGAAAAGTTGTCTTGACACTGGGAGAGCTTTATCTTGTTTTAAGAAATTTGGGGTAATGCACATTGTATTGTATTGGTTCACTTACAATTGGTTTTGTTCAAAATCCAGGATGATTATGTTAGTCTTTTATAAAAACTGATTCAAATAACTATCTGTACAACGTGAACAAGGAGGATTTTTCTCCAAGGGTTAATCTTTCAACAGGAAAGGGAGGGAGAGAATCGTGTGAAATATGTGGAACCAATAATTCACGAAACCACTGAGCTAAAAACAAAAAACAAAAAAAACCCCATCCAGTTCTCCCTTTTCAGTTTCTTCTCAGAATCCAGCCAGGCATAAATTTGTTCCTCTTGCTCAGGTTTCAAACATATCCATTTTATTTACCAGAGATTTATTCTCCTTAACCAAACTAGTACAAAGCGTGCCATGCCCAAAGGCAGTATTTTCTAAGCCAGTGATTCAGAATTCAACTCCCTGCAGTCTTTTAAAATCACTTCAACTTTATTATCTATCCCACAAAGTAGCTCCTGGAAGCCAGCCAATCTCTTAAGCAGGAGATTTAGGGCCCAATCCTGCTCACATTAACGTCAGTGGGAATTTTGATATTGGTTTCAAATGAGAGAACCAGGTCCTTAATTCTGTGGTAATCATGGTTTTCAAGCCCTGCAAAATGGCTTTCCAGTGAGTGCTATGTATGCTGGTAATCACTGACTGAAAGGTAGCATGTGTATAATCATATGCTGCAGTTTTTGAAAGCTAACTTTTCAATATAACTTGAGCACAGTGAGCTCTTTGCCATGACTCAGGCTAAGGAAATGTCACCTGACATAATAGGTTATCAATTCCGTCACCAGCTGAAGCCCAAAACTCCAAAAGCAGAACATTAAGAGAAACCAAAGTAACATGAGTCAGGGATAGAGCTAAAGTGGCTTTTACACAAATACATCCCAATCTATTTTTAACCAACAGAACAGTGGATAAATCAGATAAAAAATCAACAAGTGAAAAGAATATTTTGGTGTGAATTTTGCATTCAAATGCTACATTTTCAAACTGGCCTCTCTAAGTAGAACATGCAGCTATGCATGCCTATGAATTCTACATGCAATTTTTATACACACATATTTAACATACAAAAAAACTGGATTCCCATTGGCAAACTTTGTTTTATTACATACAAGAGGTTTGAATGTGTTAATACTGCCTGTTTGCTCAACTCTGAGATTTTACATGAACAAAGTTCTAAGCAAACTATTTCTCATGCAAAACCATGAGCATACAGAATTGCAGGGGCATACTATGAGGTCATCCTGAAGCTCCTTTGAAAACTCACCCTAAAAGTGAATACTATTGTGGAGTCAGCCATGGCACAGGCAGGCATGTGAAACTCAGACACCACAGTCAGTGCTCCTCAGTTGTGATTTAAAACACCCGGGGTACTCCTCGTTTTGGGCCTCTAGCTGAGCAGAAACTGCCCATCTGAAGCCAAATTCAGTGTTTCCGTTGTGCTATTGTGTTCTTTCTCTTGTTATTAAAACTCATTTTCACAGACCTAATGACTGTCACAGAGTGGGCTTTAAAATACAATTACAATGAGAGCAGAGTAAATCTAGTTTCGGTTTACAACCATTAGTGTAGTCTGTGGCTCTTTCAGTGCCAATGTAATTAAACTTGTGTCAAAGTTGGCTTTGCCAATCCCTATCAGAGCTTTATAGTTGCAGTCAAAATTGAAAACGACATAAAAGGTTCCACTTGATTCATAAGAAATTTGTTGTCAGAAATAAACATAATTCTAATTTAGTCTTTTTTAGGTACAAATGAATGAGAAATAGTCTTTTGGGGGTTTGTGCTCCCAAAATACCTGCTAAATTCTCAGAGAGAGAGAGAGATGAATTTGACCATCAATGTTTCATTATGCTGAAAAAGAGAATTTGGAATAGGGAAAATAAACGTTGAATGTTAAGTACTCGGTACTATTATAGGGGCATGGAAGATAGTCTTGTGGTTAAGATACCACTTTGTGACCCAGAAACTTGAGGTTTAAGTCCTGGATTTTACCACAGCTACCATGGCTGACCTTTGGAAATTCACTTACTCATACTCAGTCTCTATCTATAAACTGGGACTAAAAATGTTTTCTTTGTTTGTCTGATCTATTTAGACTGTAAATGTTTCACAGCTTCTATTTTACTGTGTTTGTATGGTACTTAGCAAAATGGAATCCTCGTTTATGCAGTACTATAATACATAACATAAGAATGGTCCTACTGGGTCAGACCAAAGGTCCATCTAGCCCAGTATCCTGTCTTCTGACAGTGGCCAGTGCCAGGTGCCCCAGAGGGAATGAATAGAACAGGTAAACATCAAGTGATCCATCCCCTATCGTTCATTCCCAGCTTCTGGCAAACAGAGGCTAGGGACACTATTCCTGCCCATCCTGGCTAATAGCCATTGATGGACCTATCCTCCATGAATTTATCTAGTTCTTTTTTGAACCCTGTTATAGTCTTGACCTTCACAACATCCTCTGGCAAAGAGTTCCACAGGTTGATTGTGTGTTGTTTGAAGAAATACTTCCTTTTATTTATTTTAAACCTGCTGCCTATTAATTTCATTTGGTGACTCCTAGTTCTTGTGTTATGAGAAGTAGTAAACAACACTTCCGTATCTACTTTCTCTACACCAGTCGTAATTTTATAGACCTCAATCATATCTCCCTTTAGCTGTCTATTTTCGAAGCTGAAAAGTTCCAATCTTATTAATCTCTCCTCATATGGAAGCCTCATATGGAATAATTTTTGTTGCCCTTTTCTGAATCTTTTCCAATTCGAATATATCTTTTTTGAGATGGAGAGACCACATCAGCATTCATTATTCAAGATATGGGCATACTATGGATTTATATAGAGGTAATATGATATTTTCTGTCTTGTTACCTATTCCTTTCCTAATGATGCCCAACTTTGTGTTTGCTTTTTTGACTGCCTCTGCACATTGAGTGATATTTTCAGAGAACTATCCACAATGACTCCAAGATCTCTTTCTTGAGTGGTAACAGCTAATTTAGACCCCATCATTCTATGGCTAGGTCCACACTACCCACCCGATTCGGCGGGTAGAGATCGATCTTCTGGGATCGATTTATCGCGTCTCATCTGGACGAGATAAATCAATCCCAGAAGCGCTCCCCCGTTGACTGCGGAATTCCTGCTCGCCGAGAGGAGGAAGTGCTGTCGACGGGGGAGCTTGCCTGCACCGCGTGGACCCGCAGTAAGTAAACTTAGTTCGATCTAGGAAACGTCGACTTCAGCTACGCTATTCTCGTAGCTGAAGTTGCATTTCCTAGATCGATCCCCTGCCCCAGTGTGGACCAGCCTTACGAGTTTAATTCGGATTATGCTTTCCAATGTGCTTTACTTTGCATTTATCAACATTAAATTTCATCTTCCATTTTGTTACCCAGTGACCCAGTTTTGAGAGATCTTTTTGTAGCTCTTCGAAGTCTGCCTGGGTCTTAACTATCTTTAGTAATTTTATATCATCTGCAAATTTTGTCACCTCATTGTTTATCCCCTTTTCAGATCATTTATAAATATGTTGAATAGGACTGGTCCCAGAAGAGACCCTTGGTAAACACCACTATTTACCTCTCTCCATTCAAAAAACTGACCATTTATACCTACCCTGTGTCTCCTATCTTTTAACCAGTTACCAATCCATGAGAGCACCTTTCCTTGTATCCCGTGGCAGCTTACTTTGCGTAAGAGCCTTTAGTGAGGGACCTTGTCAAAGGCTTTCTGAAAAATCGAAGTACACTATAGCATTGGATCCCATTGGTCCACATGCTTGTTGACCCCCTCAAAGAAATCCCGTGGATTGGTGAGGTATGATATCCCATTACTAAAACCATGTTGACTCTTGCTCAAGAAATTATGTTCATCTATATGTCTGACAATATTGTTCTTTATTATAGTTTCAACCAGTTTGCCCAGTCCTGGAGTCAGGCTTCCAGGCCTGTAATTGCCGGGATCACCTCTGGAGCCCTTTTTAAAAATTGGCATCACATTATCTATCCTCCAGTCATCTGGTACAGAAGCTGATTTAAATGATAGGTCACAGACTACAGTTAGTAGTTCTGCAATTTCACATTTGAGTTCCTTCAGAACTCTTGGGTGAATACCGTCTGGTCCTGATGACTTATTGCTGTTTAATTTATCGATTTGTTCCAAAACCTCCTCTAATGATACCTCAATCTGGGACAGTTCCTCAGATCTGTCACCTAAAAAGAATGGCTCAGGTTTGGGAATCTCCCTCACATCCTCAGCCGGGAAGACCGATGCAAATAATTCATTTAGTTTCTCCGCATTGGCCTTATCGTCCTTGAGTGCTCCTTTAGCACCTCGATGATCCAGTTGCCCCATTGGTTGTTTAGCAGTCTTCCTGCTTCTGATGTACTTAAAAAAAAAAATTGCTATTACTTTTTGAGTCTTTGGCTAACTGTTCCTCAAATTCTTTTTTGGACTTCCTAATTGTATTTTTACACTTCATATGCCAGTGTTTATGCTGTGTAAAAATACATATAACAATGAGACACTGAAGTCAGTGTAGTTATTCTGTTTTTACTTCAGTGTAAATGAAGCAGAGCCTGGCCCTTTGCTCTTTTCATGGTGTTTTTTAGTGAGAAATTTTAAATTAATACTCAATACATTTGCTTTAGTATGTTTACTCAGTGTATTTAGTCAGCTTCAGAAATATTTTGGTTACAATTTATTTTAAGTGTCCTGTCATGATGAATTCATTTTGCATTCATTGCAAAAGCACTGATCTGACTGATATAATTTTATAATCATGTTGCTCCCACATGTCTCTCTTTAGATGTTCTGCTTTAATCAACCATTAATTAAGACTTAGTAGACACTATGTTTTTTGATAATATACTATTTTGGGCTCCAGATATCATGGACCAAAATCATCCTTGGGGCCAACTTTAGCCAGATTAATGACTTTGGTGGAGTTACACCACACATAAATTTGGCCCTTACTGTTATCATCATTTATATTACAGTAGCATGTAGAGACCAAACTGAGATTGGGGCCTGTCATGGGGTGTTCTACTCACTGCTGAAGTGCCGCCTTCTGGCTGAATCTAGGGATTAGCACTCACAGGGCCCCATTGTGCTGGGCTTTATCCAAACATACCATAAAAAGCAATTCTTGCCCCCACCAAGTTTACAGGTTAAATAGGCAAAAAGACAAATTATGCGAGGGGAAAAAGAGGTGAAGCAACTTACCCAAGCTTATACAGCTGGTTAGTAGTAAAGCCAGGAACAGAACCCAGCTCTTCCAAGCCTTTGTTCATCTTAAACCATGGATGCTGCTGCTTTAAAAGCTAGCCCCATGCACCTTAACTCTGACCTGTATATATAAATGCCTAAAATATACCATCACTGCAAGCCTTCATTTATACTTCAATGTTATCTCTGTCTAGAAATGATAATTAAGTACCTCTCTAGTGGCATAGATGGTAAAATATAGTTGATTTAGTTGATGAGATATGAACTCTCTTCAGACATGGAAACAATATACTATGGTCTGCATTCAATGCATTCAAGAGAACATTAGTATGCTGCTGGTGGGTAATTTGTGGCAGCCTGGTACAGCTCTAATTTACAGTCAACCAGTCAATCAAGCATTTATTCCATCAATCAGCTGTCCATAGATAGCAAGATCATCTATAAACTTTATAGAAATAAAACAAATGAAATTTTTAAAAATATTAAGAAAAGGCAATATTAATCATATCTTCTGCACTTAAGGTCAGATGCAAAGCACACAACTCCACCCCATCCTAGTCTCAACCAGACTCATGTCCCCTTCCAGAAGAGGTTGAACCACAGAGCTAGCCAATTCAGGCTGCCAGAGTTCAGCAAATCTAAGCCTCTCATTCCTGACTAAGGCCCTGAGCCAGCAATGCACTTTTTGTAGCTTCATAGATTATAAAGCCAGAAGGGACCATAGTGATCATCAACTCTGATCTGTATAGCAAGCCATAGGATTTCACTGAATTAATTCCCATTTGAAATAGAGCATATGTTTTAGGGAAAAAAAACATGAAATTTTTATTAAAAAAAAATTGCCATTGATGGACAATCCATATCAATCCTTGGCAAGGTGTTTCAATTGTTAATTACTCTATCTGTTAAAATATGATTCTTATTTGTAATTTGCATTTGTTCAGCTTCAATTTCCAAAGAGACCAGGGAACCAGGTCTCTTTAAGTTGTCTCAATTTGAGCACCTAAAAATTAAGGCACCCAAAATCATTTTAATTATGTAAGCAACCACCGCTATATTGGGCTTGATATTTTTCTTATCGGCATGCTGTTTGAGAAGGAGAGGTTTATGCAATATTTATACAGAAAGTCCTCACTGACATAAGAATTTTCATGAAAATCTGAAAAAAAAAATGTTACAGATGGTTATGATATTTACCTGTTGTGTTTGTACCAAAAACACTGCAGTATTGTGCTACTGCATGAGCATAAGAACATTGTATCATTGGGAAATAAACCAGTTTATTTTCCCTCTCCAAGTAGGGTAAATCACAAAAAGTAAACTGCATACAGTGTGACAAGTATAATAGAATTTTTTTTAAAATATTAATGAGTTTTAATAAACTAAGATGTCATTTGAAACACAGGTAAGTAGACAGTTTAAGAAAAACACTCTGTGTCAAAGCTAGTATAAAATGGCACCCATGGGCAGTGGGAAGCTGTGCCTCCCCAAACAGCCTGGCATGGTCCCACCCATGCTCCACCCCCAGATCCCCTCCTTCAGTTCCTGGTACTCTGCCCAGGCTGGAGATTGCCAGCCTGCCTCCAGCAGGGACTCAGAACAGCTGGTGCTGGAGTCGTGCTACCTGCCCAATGCTCAGACTGCGCTGCCCAGCCACCTGGCACTCTGGGGCTTTTCTTCCAGAAAAGTTCTAAATAATACAGTTATGTGGTGAAACAATAAATAAATAGATTAAAAGCAGGTAAGGGAAAAATGAGATGTTTTCATCTCAGATTTAGAATGAGAGTCTTTGGATTAAGTTTAGAGGCGAGAGCAACAATGGTGATGTCACAGTGGGCATCTGCTATAGACCACCAGACCAGGAGGATGAGGTAGACGAGGCTTTCTTTGGACAACTAACAGAAGTTTCCAGATAACAGGCCCCGGTTCTCATGGGGAACTTCAATCACCCTGACATCTGCTGGGAGAACAATACAGCAGTGCACAGACAATCCGGGAAGTTTAGGGAGAATGTTGGAGAGAGCTTCCTGGTGCAAATGCTGGAGGAATCAATGAGGAGCTCCACTTGACCTGGAGCTCACAAACAGGGAAGAATTGGTAGGGAAAGTAGAAGTGAGCGGCAGCCTGGACAGCAGTGACCATGAGATAGTCAAGTTCAGGATCCTGACAATAGGAAGAAAGGAGAACAGCAGAATACAGACTCTGGACTTCAGAAAAGCAGACTTTGACTCCCTCAGGGAACTGATGGGCAAGATCCCCTGGGAGGCTAATATGAGGGGGAAAGGAGTCCAGGAGAGCTGGCTGTATTTTAAATAAGCCTTATTGAGGGTGCAGGAACAAACCATCCTGATGTACAGATAGAATAGCAAATATGATGCTGAGGGAGTTGGCTGATGTGATTGCAGAGCCATTGGCCATTATCTTTGGAAACTCGTGGTGATTGGGGGAGATCCTGGACAACTGGAAAAAAGGCGAATATAGTGCCGATCTTTAAAAAAAGAAAGAAGGTGAATCGGGGGAACTACAGACCAGTCAGCCTCACCTCAGTCCCTGGAAAAATCATGGAGCAGGTCCTGAAGGAATCCATTTTGAAGCACTTGGAGGAGGGGAAAGTGATCAGGAACAGTCAACATGGATTCACCAAAGGCAAGTCATGCCTGGCCAACCTGATTGACTTCTATGATGAGATAGCTGGCTCTGTGGATATGGGGAAAATGGTGGACATGCTATATCTTGACTTTAGTAAAGCTTTTGATATGGTCTCCCACAGTATTCTTGCCAGCAAGTTTAAAAAAGTATGGATTGGATGAATGTACTATAAGGTGGATAGAAAGCTAGCTAGATCGTCGGGCTCAACGGATAGTGGTCAACAACTCGATGTCTAGTTGGCAGCTGGTATCAAGCGGAGTCTCCCAGGGCTCTGTCCTGGGATGGTGTTGTTCAATATCTTCATTAATGATCTGGATGATGGGATGGATTGCACCTTCAGCAAGTTCGCAGATGACACTAAGCTGGGGGGAGAGGTAGATACGCTGGAGGGTAGGGATAGGGTCCAGAGTGACCTAGACAAATTGGAGGATTGGGCCAAAAGAAATTTGATGAGGTTCAACAAGGACAAGTGCAGAGGGGTGAAATATTGGAACGGCCTTCCGAGGGAAACGGTGGGGGCGAGGGACCTGTCTGGTTTTAAGATTAAGTTAGATAAGTTTATGGAGGGAATGGTTTAATGGTAAAACATAGTTGTCAAGGAAAACCAAGCAATGGTAGGTAAATAGCATAATGGCTAAAAGGGGTCAGGATGGAGACTCTTGCCTATATGCTCGGGGTCTTACTGATCGCCATATTTGGGGTCGGGAAGGAATTTTCCTCCAGGGCAGATTGGCTGAGCCTCTGGAGGTTTTTCGCCTTCCTCCGCAGCATGGGGCAGGGATCTCTAGCAGGAGGGTCTCTGCCGATTGAAGTCACTAATAACAGGATTGGGGACTTCAGCAGCAGAGTCCAGGGAAGGGGTAGGGACGGTTTTATGGCCTGCAGCATGCAGGGGGTCAGACCAGATGATCATAATGGTCCCTTCTGACCTTAAAGTCTATGAGTCTATGAGTCTATGAGAATCTCATGCACCGCTACAGGCTGGGAACCGACTGGCTAAGTGGCAGTTCTGCAAAAAAGGACCTGGGGATTACAGTGGACGAGAAACTAAATATGTGTCAACAGTGTGCCCTTGTTGCCAAGAAGGCTAACGGCATGTTGGGCTGAATTTGTAGGAGCATTGCCAGCAGATCGAGGAAAGTGATTATTCCCCACTATTTGGCACTGGTGAGACCATATCTGGAGTATTGTGTCCAGTTTTTGGCCCCCCACTACATAAAGGATGTGGACAAATTGGAGAGAGTCCAGCTGAGGGCAACTAAAATGATCAGGGGGATGGGGCACATGACTTATGAGGAGAAGCTGAGGAAAGTAGGCTTATTTAGTCTGCAGAAGAGAAGAGTGAGGGGGGATTTGCTAGCAGCCTTCAACTACCTGAAGGGGGGTATGAAAGAGGATGAAGCTAGGCTGGTCTCGGTGGTGGCAGATGACAGAACAAGGAGCAATGGTCTCAATTTGCAATGGGGGAGGTCTTGGTTGGATATTAGGAAAAACTATTTCACTAGGAGTGTGGTGAAGCACTGGAATGGGTTACCTAGGGAGGTGGTGGAATCTGCATCCTTAGAGATTTTTAAGGCCCGGTTTGATAAAGCCCTGGCTGGGATGATTTAGTTGGGGTTGGTCCTGCTTTGAGCAGGTAGTTGGACTAGATGACCTCCTGAGGTTTCTTCCAGTGCTAATATTCTGTGATTCTATGATTCATGAGGTGAAATGTCTTGTTCATAGAGGATATCCCATGGAGCTGTAAAGAGGATATCCCATGGAGCTGTAAAGGGGGAAATTCTTGAATCAAAAGATACAAAACTGTGTGAAGGGACAGAGAAGAAGAAGCATGGCAAGGATTTCAATTGACTGTAGCTTGATGGGGCTTTAAATGAGACCTTAGAGAACAAGAACAAATTAACCGATGGTCTAAATGTGCACAATTCCATTTGCTTCAGTGGAGTTTTATGCTTCTTAGACCAGAATTTCTACCTAGGGTCTGATATGGTGCCTAACACTATAGAATTTGAGTTGCAGTGGTTGGAAGGGATATGAGAAGTGTTAAAAGATTAATTATACTGTAGTAACTGGCATGACATTTTTAAAACTAGAGTATCTTCAATTTCTGTCAGTTCTTTCAGAGGTCTGCATTTCAAATAGTTTCCATAGTAAATGGCAATGGTATTGAATAATATAAGTGGCATCGGCAGGCAACTCTTTCTCCCACAGATAGCTTACTTAAGCAATGCACAGACATTCATTCTGGTAGGATTTGTGGCCTGAGGAAAATGTCATATTTATTACACACCATGACGTGTGTCACAGTAATGCACAAAACAACGTTGTCAGATCAAGGTCAAAGCCTCTCAACACCAACTATTAGAAAACACTTTAAACTGGTGACATTCTCTCCTTTATTTGTTGACAAAGTTGCTTCATGCCATGCAGTTTAATTGAGGTGAAGACTATTGGTCATTTCACAGTGAATTTAAAAAAAGAAAAAAGAAAAAAAAAAAACCAAGCTGAGGAAAATCAGCAAAATTCGTGAAAAAACATCAACTAGAGATGGGTGATCGGATACTCCTAGCCACCTGGTATTCAAAAAAGGGTAGCTCTGGTATGGTACATATTACTCAAATTGACTGGTATGCAATGCATTTGGCATTTATTGCAATCAGCATTAAAGGAAAAAAACATTTTAGAAACATAAGGGAAGAAAATACACGGACTAGAGAACAGAATTAAAGGATCAAATCTGTGTGCTATAGATATATATACATGAGAGAAAATTCTCTCTCTCCCTTTGTGTGTTTGTATGTATGCCAAAGAATGTTTTTAATTACATGTAAGGTATTGCAAAGCATTATATAAAGTAATGAGCTAAGTGACTATATGAAAAGTAGATTAGTCACTATGCACTCACCAACAGCTCACTTTCAGCTTTGGACAATATATTCTTCTCCTGTAGACACAAAGGTGCACACACTGTACATATAAACATCTACTTTGCATCTATCCATAATCCTATAGAAAGGAGGTGCTGGGCATGAGATTTCATTTGCAGTATTTCTGTTTCTCATATCTGTGGTTTAGCCATCTACAACATAAAATATTACTGAGTTGCAATAATAAAATCTTAAATAAACTGAAAAGTGATTCACAATTAGACATGTTTAAAAACAAACATCTGCCAGTGGTAAGAACTTAAACTATATGGAGGGCTTTGAATAAATATGCACATAGAGCCACTGTAAAATTTTATTGTGATTCCCAACAACCAGTACAATAGCCTTATGACTAATTTGGAAATGTTCTAAGGATTCAATAGTATTATCATTACATCATTGCCTGTGTTCTTAAATTAAACCATCATTGCTTGCTCTAAGGTTATCCTAATTTAGCATTTAAACTGAATACTTTGGCAGGCAAGAATATTATTTTTCTTCTCTTGAGTTTCCAATGTGAAGGAGTTTGTAATATTAATGCCTTGTTATTTTGGAATATTTTTCTTTTAAAAAAGCACCAAAGGCACAAAAAGAAACCTGCAAATTTAATAGTACATCACTGTACAGAGGAATTTTACATATAACAACAGGGTTTTTTTTCTCTGAAGAGAAGCTATGTTTTCCCAGCGGAAGAGATCTGTTTCCCTCACCTGACAAAAATACTTCCATATTCTTGATATTCCTTCATGTCCTAATCATTAGTTGGGAGATTGTGAGCATTCTCATTTGCATCTTTCCTCCCTGCTACGGCATTCTTGCCTGAGGAGAGTTGGGAACCCTGGTTAATATTAATGAAATAATTTGGGACATAGACAGGCCAGCAAACTAACTTCTGCTGCATGGGCAATAATATTACTCCTCATTAAAGCTTGTGAAAGTTCATCTCACATTCAATTACCAATGCCTAAAAACTGTTTTCCAGGCAATCTATGCTTCTTAGACAAGAGGAGAAGGGGGCAGCAGGAGAGAGAGAGAGAGAGTGTGTGTGTGTGTGTGTGTGTGTGTGTGTGAGGAACGGAAATCTGTTTTCCCTCCGGTGTTTATTTTTTGCCCTTTCTGCGATAATAGTGCCTACCAGCTGGGAGACTGTGTAAGTGACTTATTGGTCAGAGAGATGTCATATCACTGCTTTGAGAAATGATGAATGATTCAGAGCTCCAGATCTAAGATGTAGCAGAAATAAAGCATTAGTCCCTAAGGGATATTGAAGGCCGTATCTGTAAAAGCTTAGAAACAGCAGCACAGTTTAAGACACTGTTCTAAATTCCATATCAATAAAATCCCCGGATTTTCTGAGGCATAGCATTATGTCTTACTCTTAACCACTTTTGAATTTGAAGCTAGTGGTGTTGTTCTTGTCTGATGATGGAGTGTGAGGGAGGGGAATTGAGGGAGACGGTAGGAGTCAGACAGTATGTGTACTTATTATTCTAAGTACCTTTTCACACATCTCGATGTTTCACAATGACTATATCAGCAAGCTTTTTATAGTCAGTAAAATAAATTACTAGATTTTGAACCTGGAACTTTATATACAGTTCACACAACTAATTACTCATTAAAAGTGTAAAAAAATGAAGAGAAAAAGGAAAACATCAACAATGTTTCTTTAAAATCCTTGCTGATTAGGACTGTGATCCTAACTGTTGAGTCTTTGCATTGATTTCAGTGGGCTTTGTTTCAGGCTCTTGTTTTTTAGGGCTGTAACATTTCAAATTTGATCTTTTTTGTAAATGTTTTCTATCAGTGTTGTTTGAATGTATATTCTTCTGTAATTTACATCCACATTACAGCATGTCATTTTACAGATTCTTTTAACGCTGGGAAATGTCAGTCAGTGAGACACTAGGCTCCATCTGCAGGTGAAAAAATTAACACATGTAATGCACAACATAATTACTACACATTTCCTGGTATTAATGCTCCTCCTTTTTGTGTATAGCTGCTTTTTCACCTAGGATAAAGTACCCTTAAACTACACTGCCAAGGAGCCAAGGGGGGGAGCCTTTTTTTATGTGTTTGCTCCCCATGCTCTTAGAACCTGGCTACGCCACTGATTGAAAGGGTCCTGAAGTAAATGTGTATTCAAATTTGAAAATTTTCATCTGAATTCTGGACCATAGCTGACTTTTCCATCATAACATGAAGTTTGATGTACTGTATTATGATAAAGCTTATTCCATGAACAGCAATGCCTTTAAATAGACATTTTGGGAACAGAGAAAGCTGTCTTTAACACCTGAAATTATTATTATTATTATATACAACTTATTTTGAAGATAATAGTACTCAACTCTAGACTGGGGATAAATATGTCTTTTCTGCTTGAAGCAGGGCCACTAACACTGACTGGGGTACTGGAGGAGTTGGGGAGCTTCTTGTTACAGCTTGTGAGATAGGTCTGCACCTTAATCTGCTATTAGATAATCTGCCAACACCTCTTTCAGGAGGTTGGGGTGCCGGGTATCCTCAAGGAGATGGTGTTAAGGTCTCTGCTTAAGATAAAATATCTTGATAGGGACATTCTTGTTAAATGTTGACCTGTGCAGAACTTCACATTCTTGTTAAAGATCATGGGGAAGAGTGTGGCAAAGGAACTCTGGTATCTGGAGTCCCAACTTAATATAAATTCACACCGGGGTATGGCACAGAAACTGCACTTGCACTGCACTTCATCTATAGGTGCTAGATGAAGATTAGGCACTGTAACTTCGGGTGGTGTAAATTAGCATAGCTTCTTTGATTTCAATGGAGCTATGCCAGTTTACACTAACTGAGGATCTGGCCTTCACCATTAATTACTATTTTTGTTTAGTAGTGTTGACCATGAAGTATTGTGGATACATCTACAGTGGATATGGAGTTGTTTTTGTTCAGTTCCTTTCTTGAGAAATCCCAATTCTACCCTGACAGCTCTCTAATGTAGGCTAGCATATAGTTTTACGTACAAGACTATTCTGATGGATAGTGAGATGGTACAGACTACGGTGTTTTTCTTATACTAATGGAACCCAGTTCTATATCTCCATCTTGTCATATGGTACCTGAGCATGGCTCTGACTAAGCCAGATAAGATATTACTTTTAGTAGCAAATTAATCCTGGTTTAACTAAAATAATGTTTTTAGAACCTTTTAATTTACAGAGACTTTTTGCACTAGTATAACTTGTTTTGCTTTTTAAATAAATATTCTCAAGGGTTTATTCAATAATTTGGTCTAGCTGCTTTTGGTATTTTTTAAAAACAAAACATTAGATTGAGGACAATATGTGGATGACAGAATAATGATTTTCAAGAAACATTTTTGGGGGATTTTGAGTGCATAGGCTGAGTACACACATTCAGTGACTGGATTGAAACAACAAACCATAACAGCTCCAGAGGAACAGTTACAATCTACCCAGTCAATGATCCATGAACTAAGAAGGATTTGCTCAATTTGGAGCCAATACTTTCAAACATGTTAAAAATAAACAAACAATCCTCCACCCATGCCCAGCTGATCCACACAGACTTTCTCCTTCACTCAGAGGATGCATGCTTAGCTGTCTCTGCAGCCCTGCTTTGGATACTGAAGAAACATATAGGGAATGAAATATGAAGAAAGTTGTGGGCTAGGATTGCGGCAAGTGTGACATTTATTTCCCCTACAAATCCCTTCTACCTCTCCTTAAAAGGAGGGTTGATCCAGTGGTTAAGGTATTAACCTGAGATTTTGAAACCCTGGGTTCAATTCCTAGCACAACCACAGACTTCCTCCGTGACGTTAAACTAACCATTTAATCTCCTCTATATATTCGCTCCCTGTTTGTAAACAGTACTAGTATTTCCCTACTGTGATGCTTCTTGGGGATACCAAGGCTGTGAGGCACCTCAATATCTGCTAAGAGTAGGTGTAGAGGTCTCCTCTCCCCTCTCCTTTGCTTCCCCTTCCTCAGTGTTTACCTCTGGGAACTCAGACACATTCCCTCTTGCTACAGGTCACAATATTAATAGCTTTAGGCAGTGATACTACGTCATTTCCCACCAACACATTTAAAGTATCTCTTAAACCTTCCCACTATAATGCAATATGGGCATCCTGGTTCTAAATTGTTCCAAGAAAAGGAGTTTTACCTCTTCCCCTGGAAGCAGATCAACCTCCTTAATCACATCTCTCCTGACTACAGAAATCTGGACATCAGTGCCTCTCCACCTTGACACCCTTTACCATTTAGCTTGGCCTTGTAAATAAACTCTTTGTCTACCTCCAGGAGGTCAGACCTGACAAAATTACCTAGAACTCCCTCTTATGTGTACTTAATTCCATCTCCTTCCTCTCAGGAACATACCAGGAACACCCTTTTAAGCCAGGCTTTTGCCCTTTTCTTTGGGACCTGCACTCTCTGAATAGTCTCACTTGTATGTATCAGTCGGATGCCTCTTCTACAGTTGTGGAGGATTTTTCTCTCACTGCTGCCTTCATTTCATCAGAGCAGACATCAAAGAACTGCTCCTGAGCAAGGAGATCTACCAATGTCATAAGTTTCTGCCCCTCTACTTTTTATCAATTTTCTTTAATAATGACCCATTTTATGAACATATTTCCTGTAACTTAACGTATCAAGTTTTTTGAGGTTTCTAAACGTTAGGCAACAAGCCTCTGGAATAATTTGAAACCTTTTTTATCACAGACCCTTTAAACCAATCATACACTAGAGCATCATTTACATGCATATGATTAAACACTTGTAAAGCTTTACCAGACAGTTTGGGGAATAAGACAGTCATTCTCTGGTCATCAGAGATTTTGTGTACCCTGCGTATCCTTCTGAAGGTGGTCAAATATTTTTTGATGCAATCTGTTTCTCTGTAACTTGTGCTCAGTTTATCCCGGGTGTATGATCCCTGGGGATCAGTACCAGTAAAGGGTTCAGTCTTTGTATTTCCAGGGGTTCTTTTAGCTTGGATTCCCTTTCTTTCTTGTTCGGGGGCTGTCATCTCCCTTTCTTGGGCTTCCGATTCAAGTTTTTGCTACTCTGCTTCCAGCTTGTTTTCCTGGACCAGCATCTCCCTTTCCTGGGGCCTCTCCTTTTTTGCTGCTTCCAGATTTTGGACTGCTATTCTGGCCAGTTCTAATTGCATTGCTATGTTCCTGGGACCCATGCCATGCATATTTCCAATGCATACACCCTCTGTGTCTTTGGAGACTTTTGATGGATCACTCAGATCTCCCTTACGCTTATCATCTGCCATGAGTAAATCTCATCCTCTCCATATTTTTTCCCCTGTAACATTCAGGCCACATTCAACAAACATTTTTTTCCAAATGCTGCTTGGTATGTTTAGCATATGTCTCTGGCTTACTCATCTTGTCCTTTCCTTTGCTCTAGCTCCCTTACCTGATATAAACAAGTAGAAAATAACAAACCGTAACCTTTTTCTTTAACTGTCTCCAACCTTCTCACTTTAAATATCTGAGTATCTGTGTTATCTGATAGATAATTGCCTGAAGCATGACCCTTGGCTAACCAGGAAAGGGGGTAGATTCTGCAAACTACGCCACTATGACATTTCCCAGAGGTACCCAGGTTTGTGAGGCACCTCACTAGCAGCTGCCCTTAGCGTAAGGAAGCCTTGTACGGGAATCAGCTCCTCAACTCCACTGGCCATGGGCAACATGAGCACTGCCCTCTAGATCTGTGCTGGCCTTGTTCTCTTTCTACAGGCTAGTGACTAGGACACACCAACCCTTGGTCTGTCCTGCACTGTGTCCACTGGACACTCACAGTATTCACTAATTCGCTGCTCCCAAAGGAACAGGACACACCAGCATACCAGTTATTCCTCAGATCACCACTCTGTTTAATACACAGCACTTCGGTAAATTTATAGCAAAAACAAGTAAAAGTTTATTTAATAAAGTGTAGCAATTCGAGTGATAGCAAGTAGAAGTATTGGACACAAATGGTTACATGTAAAATAAAATCATAACACATTCTACAGCCTAGATTTAATTAACAGGATACTCTCATGTCTAATAAAGTATTACTCACCAGCGCTTTCTAGCCAAGCAGGCTGTGATCCCTTTTTCATGAGGCAAGACATGCTGTCAGCTTGTCTCCTAGGTGAAGGATACTGTGTGTGTTTCCTTGCATTACCTGATATACCAGACTAATCCTTTGATCTTAGTAATAAACAGGACATCTCCTTGATGATTGTTTTTTCATGTAGGCTTTCTCTCTTGTAGATTTTGTAATCTGATGCCTGATATTTGGCTTGGTATGCTAATAAGCATCCTTTGTAAGACATATAGTGCACAATACACACATGTGGAGACAGGGAGATAGGTGTCCATTAACTCCTGTCTGAAAAGAACATATTCATGGAGTGAACTGCTGGTGACATGCCTTAACCCTCATACCTTAAGAGCACAATTTTCAGTATAGGTACATAACTCCTTAAATATTATCCTACTTACATTTTACAGTTATTATGATGACCAATGGGCTACTGCCTGTTGATAGAGAGCTTACATGCTACCCTTTAGTGAATTATTGTGCATATATCTGACCCTGGCGACCCCTGAAAAACTCTGTGCAACCCCCATGCTCTCTGTGAATTGGCACCAGAAGGTTCCTGGGTCACACCAACCACACAGGCGTGTTGTGGGAATAAAAACGCTAAGTGATTGTGAGGCACTCAGTTGCTAGAGTGAAGACAGTCAGATAAGTAGACTGAATTTAGTTTTTTAAAAAAATCCATGGAAAATCTTCAGGAAGATAAATGCAGTTGACACTGCATACATTTTACTGAGGAACAACCTCCATTTTAAGGGGGATTTCAGGAGCAGTGATATACGTGAAATCCCTATGAGTTCCAATGGAGCTGGTGCTGATGTAGAAATATAGAACTGCTGGGTGGATCCTCCAAGAACTGCCATGCCTGGGGGAAAAAATCATCCTTCAAGAAGAGGGCATACACTGCCCTTCCCATTAGAAGCATTCAGAAGAAAGTATTAACTGGAAAAGTCCATCAGGGGAACATGGAGATTTGTCCTCCTTCATTAACACACTATATGGGTTTTTTTTGCCCTGGGAGGAAGTGATCTAGGCCAGATTTCTAAAAGATGCTTGTGTGTGGATCTGAAGCCCAGATACTGTGCCATAGTACTCCTTACAAGCTATTCTAGTTTACTAGGAAAATACAACTTTAAAAATTACTATGTGTGCCAACCTGATAGCAGGCCACAGCTCTGATTAGGTCATTGTGATCTACAACTTATATATTGCATCTTCTAAATAAACTAAGCATGCACAGTGCTAGCAGTTATCATTCAGTGCTGTTAGGTTTTGCAAATTCATGCAAAAATTGAAAATGAATAATGTAGAGATAATTTTAAATCACCAGCCCACATCCTGTATGAGTCAAGGGTTTTTCTCCGTAAAGACAGGTTACTCACAATGTGCAGTGAATTTTGTTTATGAGGTGTTCCACTTCAGTTGTGCATGTGTCCCATGTACCTTCAATCAGAGATTTTCATTAGCAGTGTCTGTTTGGCCGACACATGTGCTGTTAATTTCCTTATGCCCCATACTGAGGCTATACCAGGCTGCACAAGAGAAGCGCCCTCATTTCCTCCTCCATCGCCGAGTCCCAGAAGAAAACTCCAAAGCAGAGGGGAAGGAGAGTGTGAGTAGTGGAGCAGTCAGAGGGACACACATCTTGAAGAACTACTGTTACTGCACAGCGTGAATAACTTCTTCAAGTAGTGTCCCTATGGATGCTTCACTGCAGGTGACTCCTGAGCAGTATCCTTATAAGGAAGAGGGAGCTTCGGAATAAAGCCCAGTACAGAGGAAAGACCTGGATTGCCAGTTGCCACATCTGATCTGCTGGCATTGATTAGGATGTAGCTCCTGGAGAAGGTATGTAGCAGCTCTGCAGATCTCAGATACCGGAACATTTTGAAGTAGAGCTATAGGCACAAACTGTGACCTGGTAGAATGACTTGGAGGAGGTAGAAGGATGTGGAATGCTGGTAGCACTGTAACAAGCAATAATACAACCAGCAATTCTGTTTCAGGGAGGGATAGCTCTGTGGTTTGAGCATTGGCCTGCTAAACCCAGGGTTGTGAGTTCAATCCTTGAGGGGGCATTCTAAGGCAAAAATCTGTCTGGGGATTAGTCCTGCTTTGAGCAGGGGGTTGGACTAGACGACCTACTGAGGTCCCTTCCAACCCTGATATTCTATGATTCTGATAATCTTTGGGTAGATATAGCAGTATCTTTAGATCTGTCTGCAAAAGAAACAGTCTAGGAGATTTTCAAAATTATTTAGTGCTATTTAGGTAAAAGGCTAATGACAGATTGGAATTATGTGGTTTTGGAAAGAAAACTGGTCGGTAAATGATCTGATTCAGATAAAACTCAGAAATCACTTTAGAAGGAAATGTGGGATCTGGCTGTAAGAAAACCTTGCCCTTGCAGAATATTGTGAAAGGAAGGTCTGCAGACAGGGGAGTTTGAGAGGGAGTTTGGCAGAGGGAGGCCTACGATGGTTAGGAAGACCCGCAACACCTGTGCCAGCTTCTGTTTCCTCCACCTGCACCTGTAGCCAGACAGAGCACCTGAGCCTGGATGCTTCTACCCAGATCCTGGTGTGGTTTTGCAGAGACTGTGATTTGCAACTCTCACTTACTGACATCCAGGCTGGGGGGACCATCCAATGTGAAAGGTACCTGCTGGTGGAATCTTTCAGGCAGCAGGTGGGGGAGCTACAGGAGGAGGTGGCTAGGTTGAGGAGCATCCAAATCCATGTGGATGGTGTCCATGTGGGGACAGCTGAAGTAGTTGTCCCAGTACACAGGACTGCTGACACACCACTGGTGGAGGAGGAGATGGCTCAGGGTGGACACTGGCAGCTGCTTATTTTTGGCAGCAGGCAATGCACCACCCCTGCTCCGAACCCCCCCGCCATGGTAATAGGTAACCGTTATGCTCTTCTTGATACAGAAGAGAAGGAATCGCCCCCTACAGTAGAGGAGGAGAAGCCTCGTACCCCTAAGTCTGGGAGGTCTGCTGCCACCACTGCGAATAGGAAACGTAGGATAGTGGTGGTTGGAGACTCTCTCCTGAGGGGGACGGAGGCGCCTGTCTGTCACCCGGACATTTCATCTTGGGAGGTATGCTGCCTGCCGGGGGCCCATATCCAAGATGTTATGGAGGCATTGTCGAGGATTATCTAGCCCTCTGACTACTACCCCATGCTACTCATCCATGTGGGCACAAATGATACTGCAAGGTGTGACACTGAGTGGATCAAGAGTGACTACAGAGCTCTGGGAGTACAGGTGAAGGAGTGTGGAGCGCAGGTGGTATTCTCTTCGATTCTTCCTGTCACAGGTAGATTCTGCCTGGGCAGAGACGGATGCATCGTGGAGGTGAATGCCTGGCTGCGAAGATGGTGTTGCCAGGAGGGCTTTGGCTTCCTGGACCACGAGATGCTATTTGAGGAAAGACTGCTAGGCAGAGATGGCGTTCACCTTTCAAGGAGGGGAAAGACCCTATTTGGACACAGACTGGCTAACCTAGTGAGGAGGGCTTTAAACTAGGTTCGACAGGGACTGGTGTGCAAAGTCCACAGGTAAGTGGGGAACATGGAGACCTGGGAGATGGGTTGGAAATAGGAGGGAGCGTGGGCTATAATGGCAGAGAGCAAGGAGGGTCAGGGCAAAACTGGGAGGCAAGATCAAATCAGTATCTTAGATGCCTATATACAAATGCAAGAAGTATGGGTAATAAGCAAGAAGAACCGGAAGTGCTAATAAATAAATACAACTATGACATTGGTGGCATCACTTAAACTTGGTGGGATAATACACATGATTGGAATGTTGGTGTGGATGGGTACAGCTTGCTCAGGAAGGATAGACAGGGGGAAAAGGGAGGAGGTATTGCCTTATATATTTAAAATGTACACACTTGGACTGAGGTGGAGATGGGCATAGGAGACGGAAGTGTTGAGTCTCTCTGGGTTAGGCTAAAAGGGGTACAAAACAAGGGTGATGTCATGCTAGGAGTCCACTATAGGCCATCTAACCAGGTGGAAGAGGTGGATGAGGCTTTTTTTAAACAACTAACAAAATCATCCAAAGCCCAAGATTTGGTGGTGATGGGGGACTTCAACTATCCAGATATATGTTGGGAAAATAATACAGTATGGCACAGACTATCCAATAAGTTCTTGGACTACATTGCAGACCACTTTTTATTTCAGAAGGTTGAAAAAGCTACGAGGGGGAAAGATGTTCTAGACTTGATTTTAACAAATAGGGAGGAACTCGTTGAGAATTTGAAAGTAGAAGGCAGCTTGAGTGAAAGTGATCATGAAATCATAGAGTTTGCAATTCTAAGGAAGGGTAGAAGGAAGATGCAAAATGGAGACAATGGATTTCAGGAAGGTAGATTTTGGTAAGCTCAGAAAGCTGATAGGTAAGGTCCCATGGGAATCAAGACTGAGGGGAAAAACAACTGAGGAGAGTTGGCAGTTTTTCAAAGGGACACTATTAGGGACCCAAAAGCAAGCTATTCCACTGGGTAGGAAAGATAGAAAATGTGGCAAAAGACCAGCTTGGCTTAATCACAAGATCTTGCATGATCTAAACAATAAAAAGGAGTCATATAAAAAATGGAAACTAGGAAAAATTGCAAAAGGATGAATATAGGCAAACAACACAGGAATGCAGGGACAAGATTAGAAAGGCAAAGGCAAAAAATGAGCTCAAACTAGCTACAGGAATACAGGGAAACAAGACGACTTTTTATCAATACATTAGAAGCAAGAGAAAGACCAAGGACAGGATAGGCCCACTGCTCAGTGAGGAGGGAGAAACAGTAACAGGAAACTTGGAAATGGCAGAGATGCTTAATGACTTCTTTGTTTCGGTCTTCACCGAGAAGTTTGAAGGAATGCCTAACATAGTGAATGCTAATGGGAAGGGGGTAGGTTTAGAAGATAAAATAAAAAAAGAACAAGTTAAAAATCACTTACAGAAGTTAAATGCCTGCAAGTCACCAGGGCCTGATGAAATGCATCCTAGAATACTCAAGAAGCTAATAGAGGAGGTATCTGAGCCTCTAGCTATTATCTTTGGAAAATCATGGGAGATGGGAGAGATTCCAGAAGACCGGAAAAGGGCAAATATAGTGCCCATCTATAAAAAGGGAAATAAAGACAACCCAGGAAGTTACAGACCAGTTAGTTTAACTTCTGTGCCAAGGAAGATGATGGAGCAAGTAATTAAGGAAATCATCTGCAAACACTTGGAAGGTAGTAAGTTGATAGGGAATAACCAGCATGGATTTGTAAAGAACAAATTATGTCAAACCAATCTGATAGCTTTCTTTGATTGGATAACGAGTCTTGTGGATAAGGGAGAAGCGGTGGATGTGGTATACCTAGACTTTAGTAAGGCATTTGATATGGTCTCGCATGATATTCTTATCAATAAACTAGGCAAACACAACTTAGATGGGGCTACTATAAGGTGAGTGCATAACTGACTGGATAACCGTACTCAGAGAGTAGTTATTAATGGTTCCCAATCCTGCTGGAAAGGTATAACAAGTGGGGTTCTGCAGGGGTCTGTTTTGGGACCGTCTCTGTTCAATATCTTCATCAACGACTTAGATACTGGCATAGAAAGTACGCTTATTATGTTTGCAGATACCAAACTGGGAGGGATTGCAACTGCTTTGGAGGATAGGGTCATAATTCAAAAGGATCTGGACAAATTGGAGAAATGGTCTGAGGTAAACAGGATGAAGTTTAACAAAGACAGATGCAAAGTGCCCCACTTAGGAAGGAACAATCAGTTTCACACATACAGAATGGGAAGAGACTGTCTAGGAAGGAGTATGGCAGAAAGGGATCATAGGTTATAGTGGACCACAAGCTAAATATGAGTCAACAGTGTGATGCTGTTGCAAAAAAAGCAAACATGATTCTGGGATGCATTAACAGGTGTGTTGTGAGCAAGACACAAAAAGTCATTCTTCTGCTCTACTCTGCGCTGGTTAGGCCTCAGCTGGAGTATTGTGTCCAGTTCTGGGCACCGCATTTCAAGAAAGATGTGGAGAAATTGGAGAGGGTCCAGAGAAGAGCAACAAGAATGATTAAAGGTCTTCAGAACATGACCTGTGAAGGAAGGCTGAAAGAATTGGGTTTGTTTAGTTTGGAAAAGAGAAGACTGAGAGGGGACATGATAGCAGTTTTCAGGTATCTAAAAGGGTGTCATAAGGAGGAGGGAGAAAACTTGTTCACCTTAGCCTCTAAGGATAGAACAAGAAGCAATGGGCTTAAACTGCAGCAAGGGAGGTTTAGGTTGGACATTAGGAAAAAGTTCCTAACTGTCAGGGAGGTTAAACATTGGAATAAATTGCCTAGGGAGGTGGTGGAATCTCCATCTCTGGAGATATTTAAGAGTAGGTTAGATAAATGTCTGTCAGGGATGGTCTAGTCAGTATTTGGTCCTGCCATGAGGGCAGGGGACTGGACTCGATGACCTCTCGAGGTCCCTTCCAGTCCTAGAATCTATGAATCTATGAAAAACTAAATATTGTCAAATTTTATAAATGCTAGTATACCAATGCTAGAAGTCTAACTATTAAGATGGGTGAACTTGAGTGCATGGAATTAAATTAGGATATTGATATAACAGGCATCACAGAAACTTGATGGAATGATGATAATCAATGGAACATGATGATAGCAGGGTACAGTATATATAGGTAAGATAGAGTAGGTTACACTGGTGGGGAAGTGGCACTATATGTGAGAGAAAGTATAGAGTCACATACCGTAAAAGTCTTAAATGAATCAAACTATACCATAGAATCTCTGGATAGAAATTCCATCCTTGAATAACAAAAGAGTATAGCAAGAGGAATATACTATTGACCACCTGTACAGGATGGTCATGATGATTGTGAAATGCTAAGTGAGATTAGAGAGGCTACAAAAACAGAAAACACAACAATAATGGGGAATTTTAACTATCCCCATATTGACTAGGTACATGTCACCTAAGGATGGAATGCAGAGATAAAATCTCTATATACCATTAATGACTATGAAACAGTTAGTCTTGGAACCCATAAGAGAAGAGGTAATTCTTGATTTAGTCCTCAGTTGAGCCCTGGATCTGGTCCAGGAAATGAATCTAGCTGAACCGCTCATTAACAGAGACCATAATGTAATTAAAAATGTAACATCCTCCGTGGGGGGGAGGGGATACCAAAGAAACCCAACACAGTGGGTATAATTCAAAAAGCAGACGTATACAAAAATGAGGGCACTAGTTAAATGGAAAGTAAAAGTTAGAGTCACAAGAGTGAAATACCTGTAATCTGTATGGAAACTCTTTAAAAACACCATAATATAGGCTCAAAGAAAATGTACACCCCAATTAAAAAAACAGTAAGAGAACAAAAAAAATGCCTCCATGACTAAAAAACAGAGTAAAAGAAGTGATCAGAGATACAAAAAAGGCATCCTTTAAAACTTGGAAGTCAAATCCTGCTGAGGGAAACAGAAAGGAGCATAAACCCTGGCAAGTCAAGTGTAAAAGTATATTTAGGCAGGCCAAAAAATAATTTGAAGGGTAACTAGCAAAAGACACAAAAACTGACAGAATTTTTTTGTAAGTACATCAGAAGCAGGAAGCCTGCCAAACAATCAGTGGGGCCACTTAGAACTAAATCAAGAACCGCCTCTACCGTTAGGGAGCCAAGACTAGCTGCTCCAAGAAGCAATCATTAATAGCATTTAGAGATTTTATCTATTCATGCCATCCTGAGGTGACATGTACCCAATCGATATGGGGATAGTTTAAATCTGCCATTATTATTGTGTTTTCTGTTTTTTGTAAGCCTTTCTAATATCCCTGACCATTTCATAGTCACCTTCACCATTTTGGTCAGGCAGTGGGAAGTATATTCCTGCCACTATACTCCTATTATTCAATATTATGAAATTTCTATCCATAGAGTCTATGATACAGAAACTAAATTAACTCTTTGCATTGGTCTTCCTGATAGAGGGTGTCAAGGAGATTCCCAGAATTGATACATTCTTTTTAGGTGACAGATCTGAGGAACTGTTCCAGACTGAGGTATCAATAGAGAAGGTTTTGGAACAAATTGATAAACCAAACAGTAATAAGTCACCAGAAGTAGATGGTGTTCACCCCAAAATTCTGAAATTAAATCAGCCTCTGTACCAAATGACTGGAAGATAGCTAATGTAATGATGATTTTTAAAAAGAGCTTCAGATGTGATCTTGTCAATTACAGGCTAGAAAGCCTAACTTCAGTCCCAGAGAAATAGAAACTATATTTAACAGGGTTCACTTCCTGCAAGAGGACCTCTTCCTGGCCATGCATGGCATAAACCAGCTTTCTTCCTATCCGGTGCCCCCTGCTGATGGTCACTCCATCGCTTCTGTTGTCTCTGTTCCCATCATTCACAGTGCTCTCTCTTCAGAACTGCGTCTTCCGGCTAGATCACTATATAGTCTCCCCTTTTGGGGTATCAAAGTCTCTCTGGACCAGCTGTCCAGATAGCACCTCTTACAGTCCTGCACCACTTCTCAGTGGCTGATAGGGGGAGCCAGGCCCTCCTGATACACTGGGTTCCAGCCCAGGGATTCTATAATTAGCGTCCAAGCTCTACCCAGTCCCTGCTTGCTGCTGTTTCCTTGGGCTTCTTCCTACCCCGCCATCTCAGTCTTTCTTGCCCTTCAACTCCTCTGGTTTTGACACTTCGTTCAGGGCTAGGATCCCAGGGTTATTCTCCCCCCATGGGTTTCCTCCTTCTCACCTCTATGTGTCCAGAGAGTGGCTGCAGACTCTCTCCCTGCAGCACCCTCCTTCTCTCAACAGCCTAGCTGTATACAAGCTGTGCCTTTCCCTGTCCACCTAAGGTTCATCTTCAGTTTGCCTTATCAATCAAGCCTGAGTCTCCCCCAGGTATGGTCTATAAAGTTAATTGTACCTTTCTGAGCCACCTTAATGCCTTCAGGGCTGACATGGGGTGAACAACCATCACATTGTAATAAGGAATAGAATTATCAGACACTTAGATTAACATGCTATGCTGGGGAAGAGTCAACAAGGCTTTTCTAAAGGGAAATCATGCCTCACCAGTCTATTAGAATTCTTTGAGGGAGTCAACATGTATGTGAACAAGGGTGACTCAATTGATGTAGGTCCTTGGACTTTCAGAAAGCCTTTGACAATATCCCATACCAAAGGCTCTTGAGCAAAATAAGCAGTAACAGGATAAGAGGGAAAGTCCTTTCATGGATTAGTATGTAGTTAGAAGATAGGAAACAAAGGGTAGGAATAAATGATCAGGTTTCCCCATGGAGAGAGGATCAGTACTGGGACCTGTGCTGCTCAGCATATTCATAAATGTCTGGAAAAACAGGGTAAACAATGAAGTCAACATTTGTAGATGATCCAAAATTACTCAAGAAAGTTAAGTTCCAAGCTGCCTATGAAAAGTTACAAAGGGATATCACTAAAAAGGGTATGGGCAACAAAATGGCAAATGAAATTCAATGTTGATATGTGTAAAGAAATGCACATTGGAAAACATAATCCCAACTATACATACAAAATGATGGGGTTTAAATTAGCTGTTACCACTCTAGAAAAAAGATCTTGGAGTCAAAGACAGTTGTCAGAAAATATCCACTTGACGTGCAGCTGCAGTCAAAAAAAGTAACAAAGTGTTAGGAAGCATCAGAAAAGGGATAGATAATAATTCAAAAATACCATAATGCCACTTTATCAAACCATAGTATGTCTTGAATACTGAATGCAGTTCTGGTCACTCCATTTCAAAAAAGATATATTAGAATTAGAAAAGGTACAGAGAAGGGCAACAAAATGATTAGGGTTATGGAACAGCTTCAGTATGAGGGGAGATTAAAATGACTGGGACTGTTCATTTTAGAAAAGAGATGAGTAAGGGGAATATGATGCCTATAAAATCATGAATGGTATGAAGAAAGTGAACCAGGGGTGAACCAATGAAATTAATAGGTGGCGGGTTTACCACTAACATAAGGAAGTACTTCTTCACATAATACACAATGAACCCGTGGAACTCATTGTCAGGATATTTTCTGAAGGCCAAAAGTATACCTAGTGTCAAAAAAGAATTAGATAAATTCCTGGAGGATAGTTCCATCAATGGCTATTAGACAAGATGGTGAGGGATGCAACCTCATGCTATCAATATCCCTAAACCTCTGACTGCCAGAAGCTGGGACTGGACGACAGGGGGTGGTTCACCCGCTAATTGCCCTGATCTGTTCATTATCTGGCATTGGCTAATGTCAGAAGACAGGAAACTGGGCTGGATGGCTCATCGGTCTGACCAAATATGACCATTCTTACGTTGTTTGGAATGCTGGAAATAAGACCCAAGGATGATGAATTAGTAGGCAGTTGAAAGTGCATGATAAGTAAGGCTGTGAATCTTTCATGGAGGTCACAGAAGTCACGGATTATGGGACTTTCCAGTACATCTGTGACTTCTGCCGCGGCTGAGGCGGCTGACCCCAGGGCCGCCCTAGCAGCTGGGGCGGCCCCAGGGCCAGTTGCACTGGCCGCTGCTCGGGCAGCACTGGGCAGCCGGTCCTACGTGCTGCCCTGGAGCAGCAGCAGTGCGGCCCCAGGCCACCCCCCACTCTCCGAGCAGCAGTAGCAGGGCCCCGAGCCGTCCCCCAACAGTGGCGATGGAATGCTGGAGGCCTCCCCCCAAGCAGCAGCACTGTCTGTTGGAGCGCTCCCCCTCCCCCGAGAGCACCTGCAGCACTCTGTAGCCCCCTCAGAGCACCTAAGATTTAGTCAGAGGTATTTATAGTACAAGTCATGGACAGGTCACGGACCATGAATTTTTGTTTATTGCTGTGACCTGTCCATGACTTTTACCAAAAATAACTGTGACTAAATCATCGCGTTAATGATAAGATATTTTATCTATAGTTCTAAAGTCTGTCACATGGCTCTGCAATTCAGCACATGGATATCACCGCCACATCAATGTGCCATCTACCGAAGAGTGTGCCATACGGGCAGGAAAAAAAAATCTAAAATAATCAGTATTACCACAAATAAAATGTCTTATGATATTTGAACCCAAATTCACTGGGTAATACATTAGGCAGATGTTAGAAGACAATTGATTGGTCTCCCATGTTTAAAAAAGATGAACTCAAACTGGAACGGGTGCAGAGAAGGGCCACTAGGATGATCAGAGGAATGGAAAACCTGTCGTATGAAAAGAGACTAGAGGAGCTTGGGTTGTTTAGTATGACAAAGCGAAGGCTGAGGGGGGATATGATTGCTATCTTTAAATATATTAGAGGGATTAATACAAGAGAGGGAGAAGAATTATTCCAGCTTAGTACTAATGTGGATACGAGAACGAATGGATATAAACTGGCCGTGGGGAAGTTCAGGCTTGAAATTAGACGAAGGTTTCTGACCGTCAGAGGGGTGAAATATTGGAACGGCCTTCCGAGGGAAACGGTGGGGGCGAGGGACCTGTCTGGTTTTAAGATTAAGTTAGATAAGTTTATGGAGGGAATGGTTTAATGGTAAAACATAGTAGTCAAGGAAAACCAAGCAATGGTAGGTAAATAGTATAATGGCTAACAGGGGTCAGGCTGGAGACTCTTGCCTATATGCCTGGGGTCTTACTGATCGCCATATTTGGGGTCGGGAAGGAATTTTCCTCCAGGGCAGATTGGCTGAGCCTCTGGAGGTTTTTCGCCTTCCTCCGCAGCATGGGGCAGGGATCACTAGCAGGAGGGTCTCTGCCGATTGAAGTCACTAAAAACAGGATTGGGGACTTCAACAGCAGAGTCCAGGGAAGGGGTAGGGACGGTTTTATGGCCTGCAGCATGCAGGGGGTCAGACCAGATGATCATAATGGTCCCTTCTGACCTTAAAGTCTATGAGTCTATGAGTCTATGATTGTCTGGATCTTGATAATCTTACTAACATGAGTGGTCCCATTGAAGTGAATAGATCACTTAAATGCTACGGGATCAGCTAGAGATATCATATTGTATTACTATATGTAAAACTATACCATACAATAAAATATCTGATTGAAAAAGCGAGAACATTTCAACAAGAAAACTTTAAACTTGATAAAGTTCATAAAACTGAAAGTTAATGCACATACAGGATATTAGTTAATGCTTGAGAAAAACTAAAAGCACTTGTGACTGAACATACAGACATAGCTTATATGAACTAAACAAGGATATTATTGTAAGTGCAGAAAGGAAGTTAAAGCCCTCATATAACAGATTACACTGCTCTAAAGCCAAAATGCTTCTGAAATAAATGTAGTCAAACTTTACTAATTCTGGGTCACTGAGAACGAAAATGATGCTTAAAATTGTTGATTGGCTCTAGTTTTCAAGATATGCTATTGGGTCAGTATATATGACCCTTGACTTGGGATGGCGGAGGATAAGTGAGTTATAAAGGGAAGGGATCTCAATTTAAACCAGAAAAGACTAAAATACATCTTTGACTGGATCTATGAATAAATCTATGACTGCGTTTGGACCGTACTTGCTTTTTAGGCAAAACAATGAATGATGCAATCTGAAGCTGGTATTGCATCATACATGATATGAATTGCATCATGTTATTCCTAGAAGTCATGGATGATGCAATCATAACGAAGCTTACATCACTCTGCTGAACAAATTGCCCTATATCAGCTCTAGAAATCATACAGTTTCGTGCTCTCTTATTTGTCAGTGTTTGATTTTGCAAAGGGACACATTTCTGTTTAGCCAAAGTGAGCAGAGATGCCTTGTACTTGTGTGAACAGTGCAGATAACTTCTGCTATATTTGTGGTGAAGTGACTTTTGCATCACAAAAGCGCAGTATAACCACTATGGTTAAGAAAGCCTATCACCTTTATTTTGGCTTCAAAATTGGAGATCAGGACAAGAGGTGGGCCCCATACACATGCTGCAACACTTGTGCAACAAATCTTCGCCAGTGGTTGAACAGGAAAAGGAAATCTATGCCTTTTGCAGTGCCAATGATTTGGAGAGAGCCAACAGATCATACCAGCAATTGTTACTGCTGCATGGTGCCTCCAGTTGGGAAAGGTGTGTCAAAGAAGAAAAAGTGGACTGTGCATTATCCAAACATTCCATCAGCTATACGCCCAGTACTCCACGGAGAAGGACTGTCGGTTCCTGATGCGCCAGAATCATTCTCACTTGAGTGAGACGAGGAAGAGGAAGAGGATGAAACTTCTGGTCCTGAACATTAATGTCACAGGACCCACATTTTCTCCCATCCTCCTCTCTGAACCACACCTCATAACACAAGGTGAACTGAATGACCTTGTCAGGGATTTGAAACTACCCAAGAGTAAGGCAGAGCTGTTGGGCTCCAGACTACAGCAGTGGAATCTCCTGGCAGGTGATGTTAGGGTTTCCATGTTCCGTGACCATCAAAAGGATCTTGTCCCATTCTTCTTCATGGAAGGTGATCTTGCAGCCTACAACAACATCGATGGTGTGATGGCAGCCCTCAACATTGTTCACGATCCAGATGAGTGGAGACTGTTCATTGATTCATCGAAGACGAGTCTTAAAGCTGTTTTACTGCATAATGGCAATGTTTTGCCATCAATTCCAGTTGGTCATGCAGTCCATATGAAGGAAACATATGACAACATGAAACAACTTTTGAGGTGCATAAACTATGACCAACATCAGTGGCAGCTTTGTGGTGATCTGAAGGTTGTTGCTCTCTTGCTTGGTCTGCAGACTGGATACACAAAGTACTGCTGTTTTCTCTGCGAATGGGATAGTCGTGCAAGAGATTCCCACTCCATCAAGAAAGATTGGCCACTCCGACAGTCATTGGAGCCTGGGAGGAAAAGTGTTCAGCATCCACCACTTGTTGAATCAAGGAAGATTTTGTTACCATCCTTACACATCAAGCTGGGTCTGATGAAGAACTTTGTCAAGGCCATTGACAAAACACAAGCAGCTTTCAAGTACCTCCGTGGAAAATTTCCAAGGTTAAGTGAAGCTAAGATAAAGGAAGGTGTCTTTGTTGGTCCTCAGATTTGTGAACTTCTTTGAGATGATGCATTTGACCATGCACTGCGTGGCAAGGGAAAGACGGCATGGAAAGCCTTCCAGTTAGTGGCAATAAAGGTAGACAACTACAGGTTGTTGGTGGAAAACCTCCTCAAGGCATACAAAAGCCTTGGTTGCAACATGTCACTAAAGACACATTTTTTGCACTCTCATCTAGATTTTTTTCCACCGAACTGCGGAGCAGTGAGCGATGAGCACGGCGAGCGATTTCACCAGGACATTGCAACAATGGAGAAATGCTATCAGGGCAAATGGAGCCCATCAATGCTTGCAGACTATTGCTGGACAGTGACAAAAGATGCTCCATTTAATGAATACAAGAGACAAGCCAAGAAGCGCCGAGTAGACACTGAATAGGACTAAACTATGTACATAATAGTTTTTTGCCTTTTGTTTCATAATAAATTTTAATTTATATAATCCTTTTGCTGATTTTTAAAGTGTTACATAAACAGGACAGATGAAATATTATCATGTAAAGCAACCATAAACACATGAAAAGACCTAGGTTTACAATTTATGATTAAAATTCTACTATCTACACAATATAAATAGACATAAAATGTAAAAACTTAAATATCTTAGAAACAGTAGCCAAACAGTTGTTTTAATTGTCATATTTGACTTCAGCACATCAAAATACATAATAAATAGCACATTTTATCTCTGAAGCAGACGACTTCTCAAAAATTGTAGACCAGTGTTACAGAACACAAAAAGCACCAAAATCAAAAATTAGTTTTTCACAAAAATGAACCTGGCATATAAAATAACCATTGAAATATTACAAACATTATAGGCACTTGATTCAAAGGATAGTCTCAGTAACACCACAGGATTCCTCAATAATATTAATTTACTTATAGGAAGATTTCAAAACCTAGCAGGTGCAATCAAACCCATTACAAAAGAAAAGATGTGAGGAGCCATAAGTCTTCTTCCATCTCATAAGCTGCCTGCTGTCTGTTTACCAGAATTTCACAATACAATAAACACTTACTCTTACTTGGACAGGGTGACACTTTCAATGAAGTACTTGACCTAAAAGAACTTCCATCAACTATGATGCTGACTTTTATATCCATAATACATAAAAAGGGGAAAGATAAGATCAATGAGGGCTCTTTTAGCCCTAAGGTTTAGCTGAATTCAGATATAAAAATCTTGGCAAAATTATAGCAATAAGGCTGGAAAACATTTCCCCAAGTTTAAGCCTAAAGCCCATGCAGGATTTATAGAAAATAAAAAATAGCTATGTGGCAGACAATACAATAGCACTGAGTACTTTTCACTCTTCCTAAATGAAGATTAATAACACTTGCTGTGGATTCCAGCCTATTATTCACTAAAATTATTATTATGTATTCCCTAAATCCACTCCTATGCAGAAAGACAGCATAATACCTTAAAGACTAAACAGATTTATTTGGGCATAAGCTTTCGTGGGCAAAAAAGCAGTTCTTCAGATGAATCTGAAGAACTGTTTTTTTGCCCACGAAAGCTTATGCCCAAATAAATCTGTTAGTCTTTAAGGTGCCACCGGACTCCTCATTGTTTTTGTGGATACAGACTAACATGGCTACCCCCTGATACTTGACAGCATAATACCTATGTGCCATTCCGTCCCACTTAAGAGAATTTTCACATGAAATCACACCTGCTGCAGGCCCAAATTTGGCAAAAACACTACACTGGTGTCAGGTTGAAATGGGACTTAAATTGGTGCATACTCTCTCTACCCTGGGGCAGATTTCTTCCTTAGAGATATTTGCTTTAATATTTACCCTACTGGAATAGAATCCGCCTATTGCAATATTTAACTTTTACTTTTCTTCAAGAAAATGACCTAAACATGCTATAAAGTATATGTGGTCAAGCAGCCATGCAAAACTTGTAATGGAAATGCTGAAACAAACTGAAGAAAACTGGAGGATTTTCCCTTCTGAATTTCTTATTGTTTGATACCTAAAAACTCAATTATGAACCTGATCCAAAGACCATTAAAAACAGTGGGAGCCAGATCCTCAGCTGGTGTGAATTGTCATAGCTCCATTGGCTTCAATTGAGCTACAACAATTTACTTAAGTTGTGGAGCTGTCTTTGGGAGTCTTTCCAATGACTGATTTCAATGGGTTTTAGAGTAGGCCCTAGCAGAGTAGTATAATTCCCCTTTGCAGCAATACTGGAATTCCATTCCAGAGGGTCCTCAGCATGCAGAGCTCCTTATTGTCTTCAAACTGAGTTGTAAGAGCTGTGCACTCAAAGCATTGAGCCCTATCATGATCACATTTGGTTGGCTCCTTGTGAGATACATTCCATTTACTCATCTCATCAGATCAAGGTGTGCTCCCAGGCAGAGCTCTTAACTGCTCATCGTTAGTGTGGAATGTGAGTTCTGCAGAGAGGTGCTTCTCCCAGCTTGTGTTCCTGGGGCAGGGAGTCAGTGTTTTGTTTACAAACAGAGGCAGGGTGATTAAGATAAGAAAAGGGTGGTAATTAAATTAAGGATCTGGAAGTCTTTAGATTAACCTGTAAAACAGAAATCCCTCTTCGGGGTGGGGTTAAAGACAGAACACAGGGTACTCAGAAGAAATAGAGCCAAGCCTCTTGAGCCATCCTTACATCCAGAAAAGAGTAAGATGTGAGGGGCATAAATGAAAAAGAAGGAGCCAAAACCCAGGGAAGGGATAGCAGTGGTATAGAGAAGTTCCCACTCTACCTTTGGTACTTATGAGGCCCCATCCAGGGCCATCCTTAGGATTTATGGGGCCCTATGCAGTATTATTAAATTGGTGCCCTATGCCTGACGGCAGCCCGGGCTCGCATGTGTATTTTAGATAAGGGTGGTCTTTTGAAGGATTTATTTAAAAAAACTATATGCCTGAAGATCCAAGCATATAAGGCTAAAGATGAATACTCAGATTGTGCATCTAAAAATCTGTGCAAGGATTTTTTAGAGATGTGATTTTATAATCTTCAGCAACACACTAATGAAATATTTGTAAAGCAAATTTTAAACTAAGGTCCTGTAGACTAACATGTTCTGTGTAAATATTACAGTAATGCACAACTGTTTTTGTCAGTAAATTCAGAAACTGACAGTATATACCTGGGGTTGGGAAATGCCTGTTAAATGGCTTCATTGCCACTTGAATGACTCTTTAACAGTTTCAATGTTGTGCTAATAGATATGGCAGGCTGGAAGACTTTTTCACTTTTAAATTACTAGATCCCCTCCAGAGGAAGACTCTCAGGCTGCAGCAGCCAGCTGTGGTGGAAGCCTGCAGGAAGGGTCAGAACAGGGATAGGAAGAGGCAGTGGGTGGACACTAAGATGCAGAGAGAACAGGAGTACTTGTGGCACCTTAGAGACTAACAAATTTATTAGAGCATAAGCTTTCGTGGACTACAGCCCACTTCTTCGGATGCATATAGAGTGGAATAAATATTGAGGAGATATATATACACACATACAGAGAGCATAAACAGGTAAGAGAAAAAAAAACTTTTGAAGAGATAATCAAGATAGCCCAGTACAGACAGTTTGATAAGAAGTGTGAGAATACTTACAAGGGGAGATAGATTCAATGTTTGTAATGGCTCAGCCATTCCCAGTTCTTATTCAATCCTGAGTTGATTGTGTCTAGTTTGCATATCAATTCCAGCTCAGCAGTCTCTCATTGGAGTCTGTTTTTGAAGTTTTTCTGTTGTAATATAGCCACCCGCAGGTCTGTCATTGAATGACCAGACAGGTTAAAGTGTTCTCCCACTGGTTTTTGAGTATTATGATTCCTGATGTCAGATTTGTGTCCATTAATTCTTTTGCGTAGAGACTGTCCGGTTTGGCCAATGTACATGGCAGAGGGGCATTGCTGGCACATGATGGCATATATCACATTGGTAGATGTGCAGGTGAACGAGCCCCTGATGGTATGGCTGATGTGATTAGGTCCTATGATGATGTTACTTGAATAGATATGTGGACGGAGTTGGCATCGGGCTTTGTTACAAGGATAGGTTCCTGGGTCAGTGGTTTTGTTCAGTGATGTGTGGTTGCTGGTGAGTATTTGCTTTAGGTTGGGGGGTTGTCTGTAAGCGAGGACAGGTCTGTCTCCCAAGATCTGTGAGAGTAAAGGATCATCTTTCAGGATAGGTTGTAGATCTCTGATGATGCGCTGGAGAGGTTTTAGTTGGGGGCTGAAGGTGACAGCTAGTGGTGTTCTGTTATTTTCTTTGTTGGGCCTGTCTTGTAGGAGGTGACTTCTGGGTACTCGTCTGGCTCTGTCAATCTGTTTTTTCACTTCAGCAGGTGGGTATTGTAGTTTTAAGAATGCTTGATAGAGATCTTGTAGGTGCTTGTCTCTATCTGAGGGATTGGAGCAAATGCGGTTATATCTTAGAGCTTGGCTGTAGACAATGGATCGTGTGGTGCGTCCTGGATGGAAGCTGGAGGCATGTAGGTAAGTGTAGCGGTCAGTAGATTTCCGGAATAGGGTGGTATTTATGTGACCATCGCTTATTAGCACAGTAGTGTCCAGGAAATGGACCGCTTGTGTGGATTGATCTAGGCTGAGGTTGATGGTGGGATGGAAATTATTGAAATCATGGTGAAATTCCTCAAGGGCTTCTTTTCCATGGGTCCAGATGATGAAGATGTCATCAATGTAGTGCAAGTAGAGTAGGGGCGTTAGGGGACGAGAGCTAAGGAAGCGTTATTCTAAGTCAGCCATAAAAATGTTGGCATATTGTGGGGCCATGCGGGTACTCATAGCAGTGCCACTGACTTGAAGGTATATATTTTCCCCAAATGTGAAATAGTTGTGGGTGAGGACAAAATCACAAAGTTCAGCCACCAGGTTAGCTGTGACATTATCAGGGATACTGTTCCTGATAGCTTGTAGTCCATCTTTGTGTGGAATATTGGTGTAGAGGGCTTCTACGTCCATAGTGGCCAGGATGGTGTTTTCTGGAAGATCACCAATGGATTGTAGTTTCCTCAGGAAGTCAGTGGTGTCTCGAAGATAGCTGGGAGTGCTGGTAGCGTAGGGTCTGAGGAGAGAGTCCACATAACCAGACAAGCCTGATGTTAGGGTGCCAATGCCTGAGATGATGGGGTGTCCAGGATTTCCAGGTTTATGGATCTTGGGTAGCAAATAGAATACCCCTGGTCGGGGTTCTAGGCATGTGTCTGTACAGATTTGTTCCTGTGCTTTGTCAGGGAGTTTTTTTCCTGTGCTTTGTCAGACCTGTCCTCGCTTACAGACAACCCCCCAACCTAAAGCAAATACTCACCAGCAACCACACATCACTGAACAAAACCACTGACCCAGGAACCTATCCTTGTAACAAAGCCCGATGCCAACTCTGTCCACATATCTATTCAAGTGACATCATCATAGGACCTAATCACATCAGCCATACCATCAGGGGCTCGTTCACCGGCACATCTACCAATGTGATATATGCCATCATGTGCCAGCAATGCCCCTCTGCCATGTACATTGGCCAAACCGGACAGTCTCTACGCAAAAGAATTAATGGACACAAATCTGACATCAGGAATCATAATACTCAAAAACCAGTGGGAGAACACTTTAACCTGTCTGGTCATTCAATGACAGACCTGCGGGTGGCTATATTACAACAGAAAAACTTCAAAAACAGACTCCAATGAGAGACTGCTGAGCTGGAATTGATATGCAAACTAGACACAATCAACTCAGGATTGAATAAGGACTGGGAATGGCTGAGCCATTACAAACATTGAATCTATCTCCCCTTGTAAGTATTCTCACACTTCTTATCAAACTGTCTGTACTGGGCTATCTTGATTATCACTTCAAAAGTTTTTTTTCTCTTACTTAATTGGCCTCTCAGAGTTGGTAAGACAACTCCCACCTGTTTATGCTCTCTGTATGTGTGTATATATATCTCCTCAATATTTCATAGAATCATAGAATCATAGAATATCAGAGTTGGAAGGGACCTCAAGAGGTCATCTAGTCCAACCCCCTGCTCAAAGCAGGACCAATTCCCAGCTAAATCATCCCAGCCAGGGCTTTGTCAAGCCGGGCCTTAAAAACCTCCAAGGAAGGAGACTCCACCACCTCCCTAGGTAACGCATTCCAGTGTTTCACCACCCTCCTAGTGAAATAGTTTTTCCTGATATCCAACCTGGACCTCCCCCACCGCAACTTGAGACCATTGCTCCTTGTTCTGTCATCTGCCACCGCTGAGAACAGCCGAGCTCCATCCTCTTTGGAACCCCCCTTCAGGTAGTTGAAGGCTGCTATCAAATCCCCCCTCATTCTTCTCTTCTGGAGACTAAACAATCCCAGTTCTCTCAGCCTCTCCTCATAAGTCATGTGCTCCAGACCCCTAATGATTTTTGTTGCCCTCCGCTGGACTCTTTCCAATTTTTCCACATCCTTCTTGTAGTGTGGGGCCCAAAACTGGACACAGTATTCCAGATGAGGCCTCACCAATGTCGAATAAAGGGGAACGATCACGTTCCTCGATCTGCTGGCAATGCCCCTACTTATACAGCCCAAAATGCCGTTAGCCTTCTTGGCAACAAGAGCACACTGTTGACTCATATCCAGCTTCTCGTCCACTGTGACCCCAAGGTCCTTTTCAGCAGAACTGCTACCTAGCCATTCGGTCCCTAGTCTGTAGCAGTGCATGGGATTCTTCCGTCCTAAGTGCAGGACTCTGCACTTGTCCTTGTTGAACCTCATCAGGTTTTTTTCTGCCCAATCCTCTAATTTATTCCACTCTATATGCATCCGAAGAAGTGGGCTGTAGTCCACGAAAGCTTATGCTCTAATAAATTTGTTAGTCTCTAAGGTGCCACAAGTACTCCTGTTCTTTTTGCGGATACAGACTAACATGGCTGCTACTCTGAAACCTGTTAAGATGCAAAGGTGCTTCAAATTTTCCGGTGCCTTACGCAGCTGCGTATGCCTAAGGACAGCCCTGACCCCATCACTGTAGTTTCTGAGCGCTTCACATCACAGCCTTTTGGTGTGGTAAAGCAGTGTTGTTATCCCCACTGTAAAGATGGGATATAACACACAGAGAGATAACAGCCAGATTTTCAAAGGTATTTAGGCACCTAGTGTGATTTTCAAAAGTGCCTAGAACAAGAGATGACAAACTACAGCCCGTGGGCTGGATGTGGCCCGTCAGGGCTTTCAGTCCGGTCTGTGGGATTGGCAGTCCCGTGGTGCAGTGGGGCTGAGGCAGGCTCCCTGCCTGCCCTGGACCTGCGCCGGTCCCAGAAACGGCTGGCACATGTCCCTGCAGCCCCTGGGGTGGGGAGGCAGAGGGCTCCATGTGCTGCCCTTGCCTGCAGGCACTGCCCCCTGCAGCTCCCATTGGCCAGGAACAGGGAACCCCGGCCAATGGGAACTTTGGGAGTGGTATCTGGAGGCAAGGCCAGCATGTGGCAGAGCCACCTGCCCCACCCTACCCCCAGGAGCCACTGCTGGACATGCTGGCCACTTCCAGGAGCAGCGCAGGGCCAGGGCAGGCAGGGAGCCTACCACAGCCCTGCTGCTTGCTGCTGCTACCCCGGAGCCACTCAAGGTAAGCGGTGCCAGGCCGGAGCCTGCACCCCAACCCCCTGCCCTGAACCCCTTGGCCCCCTGCCTTGAGCCCCCTGTACCTCAACCCCTTGCTCTGAGCCCCTTCCTGCACACCACACTCCCTCCAACACCTCGCACTCCCACCCGTACCCCAACATTCATGGCCCTGCATAAAATTTTCCCCACCCAGATGTGGTCCTCAGGCCAAAATATTTGCTCACCCCGGCCTAGAAAGTTAGGTACTTTGTAAACCCCAATAGATGCCTACTTACATCTTTGGGTGCCCCTAAGGCACTTACCTGAGATCATACCGGAAATCCATGAAGGCCGAGGGGGAAGTAGAACTGAGGTCTCTCAGGACCAGCTACCTATCTACTGGACCAGGCTTTCTCTCTGCTGCATGCTGCAAAAAAGAGGCCTCTGATGGATGGGAGGAAAACCAAGAAGGCCAGTTCTCTGAGACTCCAGCACACAGTCTGAGATGATTAGGAACAATGTCATGGTTGACAGTATCAAAAGTAGCACAGAGGTCAGGAAGGATGAAGAAAGAGAGACAACGAGAATCAGATGAGAGAAGAGCACTTAACTGCCAATGGGTGGCAGGTTCTGCCTCAGGCTGAGTTGTACTGCTGTGCAATTTTAGATTTTAACTGAAAACCATTTTATTTTGTCATTTTTTGTTCTGAGTTTGAGAAAAGGAAGGAATGAGAAAGTGTCATATGAGTATCAGATGTGATTATACGTCACATTCTTAGAGTTTCAGCTTTATTCAGGCCAATTCCAGAACAAAGAACAGAAATTGCAACCACAGAGTCCATAAAGTCGACCATTCTTATCATAATTTGTGTTATTCACTGGGCATGATCTGTGTGCTCAGTACTGTTCAGAATATGCCAGAAAATGTAGTACCTGAGCCAATGCACATAAGATGTGTAACTCTGGGTAAGATGGCTCAGATATTAAAGTATGAAGTGTATAGTTACTGATCACACATGTTATCACATGTTCACTGTGACGTTTATATCTATGAGTGGAGGCACTGATGGCAATAGAAGTTTTACTTGATTAAGTACTAGAAGATTTGACCCTTCAACTTTCTTTCGAGGAAAAGCTGTCCAGAGCTCCTGTGCCTGTTTATTTTCCTTTCCTGCCTGCGGTGACCCTGATATACCTCAGAAGTCTCAATTTTCCCCCCAACTTTAAATGTTGAATTTTCTTGGTGTTTGATTTAAAATATTCTCCTGTGAAAACTGCAACTCAATCACTGTAGTGTTGTGTTTAAGAACCTCCTGGAAAGTAACTAGCCTTTAAACAGAAGTGCAGTGTTGCCAACTCTCATGATTTTATCATGACTATCATGATAATTATTGTTTTCCTTAAAGTACCAGCTCCTGAGTCAAGGGGATAGGTGATTCTTAAACAAAAAATGAAGTTTCTAGCCTTGTGGCTGTGGAGAAAGCTTCAAAATGGGACTCTAGTGCACACCTTAAAGGCTCAAAAAGCAGAATGTAAATAAAAAGAAAACCAAATCTATTATTTTTACACAATCTCATTATTTTAAAGCCAATCTCATGGTTTTTGGTGAGCCTGATTCTTGATTTTTGAACATTTGGGGTTGAAAGTGTCAGTTTCACTCCTCTTTAAAATAATTGTCTAGTCTATTATTTGTAGTGGGGTAACACCCCTAAAGCCCCAGGCAGGTGCAGTATAAACTCACGGGGCCTTGCCCTATTAGGATGTTTCCAAATGTTAAATGATCTATTATTCCAAGCTTGATGAACTGCAAAAAAGTGATAAAGTAATCTAGGTTTTTCTATAATTGTTTCAATTGTTGTATTCAAGAGTTCGTAACAAAGTAAGAATATACTTTTTTTTTTAACCTAACCAGTGTCCCTTAAGTGAATTTACACAAGATGTCAGAACAAGTATTAGAGCTGAGTGGGTCTAATATTTAATTTTCTTTCTTTATATAGGAATTAGAAATTATTATCTGACAGGAGCACTGTGTCTAAGTTATTATCTGCAAAAAAAACCAAGAAAGTTTTCAGGTGCCCAAGTAGCCTTTGGAATCAGGGTTAAAGTTGCCGCCCCTTCCCCCACCAAAATCTGAAATGGCACCCCTGCATCAGATAGGTGGTAATATCTTATATACAATTCAGTAAATATGTGGAAAGGTGTTATAAGGCTTTCTTAATTATCCCTCCCCATTTCCCCCACCCTTTGTCCCCCTGTAGATGGCACATATATTCCATATATATACTTAATTCACCTGAAGGTTTTAATTTCTCTTACAGAACAGGCAGAACTCAATTTTGCCATGCAACTGATTGAGAAGTCCTGTCTTTTGAGCCTAACTGTAAAACTAAAATAATCATGATTTACCGTTTCACCAGTATCTGAACCTTAGAAAAGTTATTCCGGTAAATGAAGATTCTCCTTTGCCCTTTAACAAAATATTAGCAAATTCTTTAAATATTGAAACTGAAATTCATTGTGGGTGCAGAGAATCTGGGAAAGGCCCCAGGTGCCACTTAAGCTCTGCAAAGGGGTTGTTCTGGGCATGTGTTTGCAGGTACAGGAAGCATGCAGGAAGGGCATCTCTGCACTACTTGTGTACCTGGGAGAGGGTCTCTTCACTTCCTACATGCCAAAGAAGAGGGGTCTATAACAGCTCTGAATAGATTGGTGTATAAGAGAGGCTTGCAGGAAGGTGAGTTGGATCTGATTTTTATTTATATTGTGCCGTAGGTGTGCGTGGCACTTTACAGACCACTGAATGTGCCAAACTGTATCCCAAGAAGTTTACCATCCAATCTAGGTATTTATTTATTTAGATTTAAAATAATAAAGATGCTTATCCGAGGCTGTAGGTGCCCTAACATAATTAATTAGACAGTAAATACAATTAAGTATCAGCAGCTCAAACTCAGCCAGATGGTTACTTACCCCATTCATCATCTAGGAAGCATATCCTCAACCATTTCCAGAGCCCCTATAAATCAGTGTATTTTGCAGTGTGTCTGGACAATCACAAAATTTGGGCTATTTTGGACCAAATGGGGGCATGGGTCTTAGTCTCAGGAATTCAGCTGGCTTCAGCGTAGTCACCTGACAACCCCGTGTGCTCAGTTGGGCCCAATAAGTTCTCATTAAGTGAATCTTCTCCCTGATTGGACTGAACAGCCAGCAGATCATTTAAACCTTGTTGCAATAGTAACAAAATGGCTGCTCAATACATTCCATGCCCATAACAGTGCCAGACCTGCTTCTTGTCTTGGTCCTTTATCCAGCCTGTGCTTGTTTCCTCTTCAGCGCCAATCTCTACCTTCCTCCAACCCCCCTGACTATTGGTTCTAACTACTGGCTTGTCTTCTGACCACGACTTGGATTGTGCTGTGATTCCCACTTCCTTGTTCTGACCATTGGCTGGTCTCCAATCGTGGCTCCATTTTCTCCCTCCAACTCTCCTCTGACCACTATGTCTGACTCCCATTCCAAACACCAGGTTGCACCGCCTATTGGCATGTAACACTTAGAGCCCTCTTAGAGAACTCCTTGCCAGTCACCCCCCTCTCTTTTATAATGAGGATTGGTTTGTGAGCCTCTGCTGACTGTGAGTATATGGTATGGCATGAGGAGAGACGCAATCCCTCAGGTATAATACAGCATGAGAATAATGGTTTTGCCTCAGCACAGGGGGCTGGACTTGATGATTTCTCAAGTTTCCTTCCAGCCCAACATTTCTATGATTCTAGCATAAACAAGGATGAAAATGGGAGTACAGGTGCTAGACTAGTGGAAGATCATCAGGTGCACATATTGTTATGCATGAATCTTGACAGATTTTCAAGTAAATATATATTCAAATGTGTCTAGAGTGAAAACAAAGGTAGATACAGAGCTACAACTACACTAAATTATGGCTGCACTTCATTTCCTACATAGAAATTACACAAAATATGCTCAAAACTGGATTCTTTAGGCAATTTGTTCTCTTTGATTATCTCATCTCTGATGTAAAACAGCCATAATATTACTCTATAATCACTTCTATAACTTAACCCATTGACTTTTTTAGAAACTGTTTGTATAATTCCCACCTTTTTCTATTTGTCAATAAAGAATTTCTGTATATGTATTATATAAAGTGTGTGTATTTACATATACACAACATACTGAAATAAGTTTTAAGAAAGATAAAAATCAATGATATTTCAGTTATAAGGCTGAGCACAGCTTTGAAAATCCTCCTAAGCGCTCAACAGATGTTGTGAGTTTTAAAGAAAAGCCTGTAAACATTATAACAGCATGAAGTGCAGTCTGTTCTTCAGTTCTGAAAGTAAGTTAGTCTTGGAATTTTAATAGGTTTTTCATTCTGAGTTTCTTCTCGTTTCAGATAGATTTATGCATTACAAACCCCAGAGATTATAATTTAGAATTTTCATTTTAATACACTTTCAGTAATGAAAGAATGCCACCATCAGAAACCTTTAAAAGGGTAAAATGTATACAAAGAGAATTCTAGTATTAGGCATAGAGTCAACAAAGGTCAATATAATAAGGAATGTGCTTTTCTTGTTCAAAAACATTAGCAGAACTATGCCAAAGCAGCAGACAGTGATCAAAGCTTAATAGACAATCCTTTTTCAGTATTTCTTAGTTATAGATTCCTTATAGTTACACATCATATTGTATGACAATGACACTAAATTTGGTGCACCAATACAGGAATTTTTCAAGTCATGTGACCAAGAGAGATTTAAGGTTTGAAAAGCAAGATGTATTAGAACGTGACCATAAAATACACTGAACTCCAGCACTGTAAGTGCTCATAAGTAAAACATCTGTTCTGATCATATGTATTGTAGTGTCAGGTATAAAGGGATCAGTATGTTTTTATTTATCTTCCTGGAAGTAACTTCTGAGCATTAGCCAATCAACATAGCTTCGATATCATGCTAGAGCATATATCACATTAGGGAGGTGAAAGTTTGTAGGAATCAGGTCATTCAAGAAGGAATCAGCCTTTGGTTTGAAAACAGGTCAGGTATTACATTGTAATGAAGCTAAAAACTTTATAGGCAAAGAGACCTTCTGTCCCAGTTTTATTGGGACAGTCCCCATTTTTCATATGGTGTCCCAGTGTCCTGAAAAACTCTGTTAGGACACCTGAAATTTCCTGACTTTTAATTTCAGCAATCTAAACATTTGGCTCTTTTTCATACGTACAAATGTTTGCCCAAGATGTATTGCTACATCACCACATTTTGCACCTCTGCTTCAGTCTCATCACATAGTGAGTGTATGTTTCATGCCAACCATTGTTTAAGGCCAAAAACTATTTCACTAGGATGGTGGTGAAGCACTGGAATGGGTTGCCTATGGACGTGGTGGAATCTCCATCCTTAGAGGTTTTTAAGGCCCGGCTTGACAAAGCCCTGGCTGGGATGATTTAGTTGGAGTTGGTCCTGCTTTGAGTCTCCCACATCCAGAACAGTGGCCTAACCACCAGGTGCAGAATGTGAGAGTCTCTCTGCCTCTCCTCCTTCCTGATCAAAACTTTTGATATGTCTCTGGGAAATGTTCTGTCTTCAATAAAATTTCATTTAGTCTCAAATGTTCTGACCAAATCTAATATTCACTTTATTTAGAGATAAGCAAATGTTTCCTGAATTTTGTCCCATGTAGCTGTCTCCTTGACTCTCTGTCCACATGTACAGGGGGTTATACAGTGGAGAAGAAAAGGATAACATTTATTTTTACAAGTTTTGAATGGCTTTATTCATCTGTATTAAGTGGACTTCTTTTAAGGATATAATGAGCTTCCCCCTCCCCCCACTAATGGGCAGTAGAATGGCAAGCAAAACAGTTTAGTCCTGAAATCATTCATCTTTTTTCCTTGCTGTTCTGTTCTCTTGTGTTCTTTACTTTTACTCTGGATTTTCTTTGTAGCATTCAGTGGGAAAGTAGAACCTTTCAAATGAAGAAAGATCAGTCTTGCCCTTTCATGGAAAATCAATATCCTTTGTGGTTTCTTCGTCAGCTTACTTAGACTTTGTCAAATGTAGAATATGCCCCAGAAAACCCTTCTGGTGTTCATCAATTACTGTTTTACTGCAAGCACAATAAAGAACTAAAATATGCTTTTTACTTGACAAATGAAAAAAGAAAACTTGGGCACTTTATTATAGTGCACTTAGGATGTGAATGCTTGAGGGGTTTTATCAATGTTGCTGGTATTTTATTTTCAGAGCATCACAGGAGAGCACAAAGCCAATGTCCATTTCGAGACAAGCAAAAAAAGCAGCTAGATTTCTCCACTATGCAAAATTATTTCTAGTTCAAATACGAATATATTCAGCTGTTAATTAGTTTAAAACACTACTTTGTTGGCAAATGATTTTTTCCCCATTCTAAATAAAAACATTCTGCTAGAGAAACCTAATATTTGAATAATGGCTTTGCCCCTGTTAGCTTCCACAAATTAGGCTAGCTTCATCAGAAACAAATATTTGGATTCTAACCCTGCTCCATTGCAGGCCGGAGAACATGAGAGAGCTTTTTTATTTTTTAAACAGTGACCATCTATATTGTTTACCCAAACTACTACATTTTAGACAGCACCATATGGTAATGAAAAGCTGTTCTGTGATTACAAAATGAAAACATTCATGACCTTGTATATTAAGTGTATAACCAGATTGCTCTTGACCGATATGTGGAGATATTTTTATTGCATTTTAAGAAAAAGATTAATGGTGTTTAAATGTTATTGCTTTCTGACTCATGAAGATTGGGATTGTTCAGTTTAGAAAAGAGACAAATAAAATAGGTCATGATAGAGGTGTACAAAATAATAAATGTTATAGAGAAGGTAAATTGGGTACTTGTATTTATGCTCTCAGAATGCAAGAGCAAAGGGGATTGGAACAAAAAGACAATGAATTTTAAAATGATAAATGAAAATAATTAGGGATATAAACCCTCATGCTTCAGGTTGTTAGGCATACCCTTAGTGTTTGACTACACTGCAACCAGGGGTGTGACTGCAGCACATTAGACATAGGAAAGCTAGCTTTGATCTTGCTAGCTTGAACATTTTTGAAAAGCTGTTTAGTCTATTTTAAAAATAGGCATTTTTTTCTGGTAGTCTGTGGTGAGAATCTATATGAATGATACATATAACGTGGAAACTGTAACAAACATTTCTTATTTTCTTTTTGCACCAAGGATGAGGCCAGAACCCATTAGATAAAAAAGACCTTTCAAAATCCCTGTGAAAATGACCATTTTACAGGTGACATATGTGTTAAGCAAGGAAGCCTTCATGGGACATCACAAACATCTCCTCTTTGTTACAGTGATGTAAATCCATAGTAACTTCATATGTAGCAGTGTAGTTATTTCAGATATACATGGCTGTACTATGCTCATCTGTGTGCAGGCTGGGATTATGCCTAAGAAAAACATATTCATAAACTAGAGGAAATTCAAAGAAATATGTCAAAGCTGTGAAAAGGTGTGATTCATGCAGAGACTAAGGAACATAATTAGTAATTTTTGACTAATGCAGATACTTTCCATGAAAACTTTTGCTTACTCAACAACCCTATTTTCCATTAAAAAAAAAAAAAAAGTTGATGCAAAATTTTCCATCAGCCCAAATGCTTAACTTTGACGAAATGAGACTTAAGCATGTGCTAAAGTACTTTGTTGAATCAGAGTGTAAGTAGTTTGGTCAGCCCAACTGGGCACACTTAAGTGTTTTTTTTCAGCTAATGTAGAACTGAGGCATGTCTGGAATCAGAAATGAGAAATAGCAACAGGAACATGCTGACCTGTTTTGACCAGCTTCTTGTTCATAGAAACCATAGTGAACCATATGAGTTCAGAACTTCAAATATTTTAATTTCAACTTAGTCATTGTGAGCTCCAGGAGGTGGAAAGTGGCTGATGACTCATAACTGTGATACTTTGAGTCACAAGAGAAAATAAATCCAAACCCCAGGTTTTCCTCATCCAATTTGCTTGTCAAGGGCACCTTTCAGCTACCCTAAACCTGGGCCTTCCATATGAGTGATAATATATCCCTCTGTAAATAGTTGAGAGCTAACAGACAAAGAACAGGGGAAGAATTATTTTATGTTGTTAAGATGGCACAAGACAAAATAGCTGTCTGCAACTAGACAAAGAAAAAAAATAGTTTAAATATTGGGAAGGCAATCCTATAGTAAGGCCAATTAAACATAATTTCCCAAGGCACACAGTTGGGGTGAATCATTTTTTCCCCTCTATCCCACAAACATTACCAACTACTATCTATGACCTTGGCTACACTGGCAATTCACAGCACTGCACTTGCTGCGCTCAGGGGTGTGAAAAAACACCCCCCCCCCCGAGTGCAGCGAGTGCAGCGCTGTAAAGCGCCAGTGTAATCAGCGCCTGCAGCGCTGCACGCTCTCGCAGCGCTGGCGGCGCGACTACACTCGCGCTTCACAGCGCTGCTGGGGCAGCGCTGCCGCAGCAGCGCTGTGAATCCGCAAGTGTAGCCAAGGCCTCAGACTGTTGTACCACTGCAGTGTTGTTGTAGTCAAGTTGGTACTAGGCTATTGGAAAGACAAGATGGGTGAGGTAATATCTTTTTTTGCACCAAGTTCTGCTGGAGAAAGAGAAAAGGTTACGAGCTACAGAGAGTTCTTCTTCTTCTTCATGCTGTGTAGCTTGAAAACTTGTCTCTTTCACCAGAAGTTGGTGCAATAAAAAATATTACCTCACCCACCTTGTCTCTTAAATTGTACCACTAGGCATAAGGCAAGCTTGTGCTCAATCCTGTGGTTATATAATGATACTCAGCCATAGGCACAGATTGAACGTGGGGACTCTGACTCTACTGCTTGAATTAAAGGACTAATTTCATTATCTTGCAGAAAGTAGCAGATACATAAACCTCAGTATGTGCTCTTTCCACTAGACTGGGACAAAGTGCCACACTACATTAGCATGGCTCACGCATAGCTTTGCCTCTCATTGTACTGACCTACCATTTCTTCAAGGTGAGCCACATTGGCTGCTCAGGGAGCGATTAGTGACTGTACTAGTAGCAGCAGCAGCCTCATGTGTCCCACTTACCCCACCAGTTCTTGGTCTGAGATCTTTCTTCATCCAAAATCAAAACAACACACCATCAGTGCCAGGTTTACAATGGCTCCAGTGGTTCCATGGAGCTGGGACCATGCTCAGACGGGGCCCCAGCCTGCTTCGCTTGCACTGCGCCTAAGACCCTACTCCCACCAATTGCTCCTACTGGCCTGCCCACCGGCTGGCTGAGGGCTCCTCTCTGCCCCCTAGCCAGGGCCAGCTCCAGCTTTTTTGCCGCCCCAAGCGGCGAAGAAAAAACCAAAACAACCCCATATTGAGCTGCCGCCGAATTGCCGCTGAAGAGGAAGAGAGGGAGTGAGGGACCCGCTGCTGAATTGCTGCCGACAACAGACGGAGCACCGCCCCTTTCTATTGGCCGCCCCAGGCACCTGCTTCCTTCTATTGGCCGCCCCAGGCACCTGTGGTGCCCCGCCTGTCTCCCCGGAGCTGAGCCGCCTGGGACTGGTGCAGAAGCCTGGCCAGTCTCAGCCAGTGGGGGACGTGGGGGACAGTGTGGGAGGCTTAGCTGGGTACCTCCTGGCAAGTGGGTCTTGAGGGAGCCCGGCTGGGGCAGGACCTGGTCTGGCTGATCGCGTCACAGTCGCCTCCCAGCAGGGCCGGTAAGTGCATCCAGGAGGCAGGGCATGGGGGAGTGGGTCTCTTGGGGGGATCAGTGGGGGGTGCTGGGCTGTGAGGAGGCGGGGAAGATCTGTGTGTTGGGGCACTAGGGAGTGGAGGTTCTGTGTGGGATGCCAGGCAGTTGTGGTGGGGCTGTGGGCAGAGGTGGTATTGTGCAGAGTGCTGTGCATTTGTGGGGGGATTTGCTGGGCATAGTGGGTCATGGGGTGCTCTGGTCATAGGGAGTTGGGGGGAGGGGGCTGTGTGGCATGGCATGGGCCCACCCCTGAGGGGAAGGGACATACTGATAGCACAGGGCTGGGCAGACCACTGTGTGTCTGGCAACTGCCAGTTTGTTAATAGTGCCCTTGCACTGAGCTGGGCGGAGCGGGGCCGCCCCTGCCATGCCATGCCCCATTGCCCCTGGCTGGCCCCTCTCTCTGGGGACTGACCTCCACGCGCCATGCTCCATTGCCTCCATGGGGACCCACAAATATGTTTGGCACTGGATCCACAAATAATTAATCTGGCCCTGCACACCATGTATTTAACAGGCAACAAAGGATGCTACTGGTCAGTGATATGCAAAAGAGGGCTGGGAATGAATAACTCATGATATTTTTGAAAAAGGAAAAGTGAAAAATTTTAACCTTATGAATTTATTTAAAATTTTAAGGTTGACATCACAATGGAAAGGGCTTGATTTTTTAAAGATCAAGCTAAAATTAGTCTCACAGAGAGTTGATAAAATCAAGGAGGTCTGTGGCCATGGGTTCTTTGGTCCTCAAAGACCATCTTTGCCCAGACACCATCCCTAAAGGAGTTGCAACACACAGAAGTCATAGAATCATAGAATATTAGAATTGGAAGACACCGCAGGAGGTCATCTAGTCCAATCCCCTGCTCAAAGCAGGACCAACTTGTTGAAACTCATCAGATTTCTTTTGGCCCAATGCTCCAATTTGTCTAGGTCACCCTGGACCCTATCCCTACCCTCCAGCATATCTACCTCTCCCCCCCAGTTTAGTGCCATCCGCAAACTTGCTGAGGGTGTAATTAATCCCATCATCCAGATCATTGATAAAAATGTTGAACAAAACCGGCCCCAGGACCGACCCCTGGGACACTCTGCTTGATACCAACTGCTAGCTAGACATCAAGCTGTTTGTTGATCACTACCCATTGAGCCCAACAATCTAGCCAGCTTTCTATTCACTTTATGGTCCATTCATCCAATCCATACTTTTTTAACTTGCTGGCAAGAATACTGTGGGAGACCGTATCAAAAACTTTGCTAAAGTCAAGATATATCATATCCACTGTTTTCCCCATATTCACAGAACCAGTTATCTCATCATAGATGGCAATCAGGTTGGTTAGGTATGACTTGCCCTTGGTGAATCCATGTTGACCATTCCTGATCACCTTCCTCTCCTCCAAGTGCTTCAAAATGGATTCCTTGAGGACCTGCTCCATGATTTGGCCGGGGAGTGAAGTGAGGCTGACCGGTCTGTAGTTCCCCAGGTTCTCTTTCTTCCCTTTTTTTTTAAATATGGGCACTATATTTGCCTTTTTCCAATTGTCCAGGACCTCCCCTGATCACCACGAATTTTCAAAGATAGCCAATGGCGCTGCAATCACATCAGCCAACTTCCTCAGCACCCTCAGATGCATTAGCTTTGGACCCCTTGGGGGGCTCGATATAACATGGTTTCATCTATAACGCGGTAAGATTTTTTGGCTCCCGAAGACAGCGTTATATCAGGGTAGAGGTGTATAAACAAGCACTTTGGTCTATACTCAAACACAAGTGAATTGCCTGGGTTCAAGCTATGCATTTGTAAGCATTCAGTGATACATGGGGCTTTGGCATGAACGGGCACCTGGTCTGCCAGCATAACAGCTATTTCAATATAGCTGTATTATAGCAGTGTGGAAAGGCCCCCCATCAGGATTGCAGCCTCATTTTGCTAGCCCATCCCCAAAAACCCATTTGTAAAGATAATTGGAATTAAGGAGGGGAAAATAGGTTAAAGATCCAATTCCTGTCTCTCTGTCTTTTCCCATGCATCCTCCTGATCCTGCATTTGTCCAATAGCCAAAATAACACATTTTTGGCCCCCAGTAGTTGGAAATGAAAGGGTCAGGCTAGATACAGGGATACTTCTTGGGTCATCTAATTCATTTTATCTATCTACCTAATCTCTAATATGGCTCCTATCACCATTCCATCTGTTTTCTGTTCTGATTTTCAGAGGTACCGAGCACCTATAACTCCCACTAACTTTAATGGAAGCTATGGATGTTCAGCACTTCTAAATGTCAGGTGAAAGAACAGGTTAAGGACTATTTAGAAAAGCTGGATGTGCACAAGTCATAGAATCATAGAATATCAGGGTTGGAAGGGACCTCAGGAGGCCATCTACTCCAACCCCCTGCTCAAAGCAGGACCAATCCCCAACTAAATCCCCAAGTGGCCCCCTTAAGGATTGAACTCACAACGCTGGGTTTAGCAGGCCGATACACTGAGCTGCTGCTACCAAAGGTAGTGACTCTGGGAAACATGCAGGTCATAGTGGATGGCTTTGCTACAATGGGATTCCCTAACTGTGGTGGGGCGATAGATGGAACCCATATCCCTATCTTGGCACCGGAGCGCCAGGGCAGCCAGTACATAAACCGCAAGGGGTACTTTTCAATGGTGCTGCAAGCACTGGTGGATCACAAGGGACCTTTCACCAACATCAACGTGGGATGGCCGGGAAGGGTTCATGATTCTCACGTCTTCAGGAACACTACTCTGTTTAAATGGCTGCAGCAAGGGACTTACTTCCCAGACCAGAAAATAACCGTTGGGGATGTTGAAATGCCTATAGTTATCCTTGGGGACCCAGCCTACCCCTTAATGCCATGGCTCATGAAGCCATACACAGGCAGCCTGGACAGGAGTCAGGACCTGTTCAGCTACAGGCTGAGCAAGTGCAGAATGGTGGTAGAATGTGCATTTGGACATTTAAAAGGTTGCTGGCGATCTTTACTGAGTCACTCAGACCTCAGCCAAACCAATATTCCCATTGTTATTGCTGTTTGCTGTGTGCTCCACAATCTCTGTGAGAGTAAGTGGGAGACCTTTATGGCGGGGTGGGAGGTTGAGGCAAATCGCCTGGCCGCTGATTACGCGCAGCCAGACACCAGGGCGATTAGAAGAGCACACCAGGAAGCGCTGTGCATCAGAGAAGCTTTGAAAACCAGTTTCATGACTGGCCAGGCTATCGTGTGAACATTCTGTTTGTTTCTCCTTGATGAAAACCCACCCCCTTGATTGATTCATTCTCTGTAAGGAACCCACCCTCCCCCTTCGATCCCAGCTTGCTTTCAAAGGAAATAAAGTCACTATCATTTAAAAATCATGCATTCTTTATTAATTGATTATAAAAAGAGGGAGAGAACTGAGAAGGTAGCCCGGGTGGGGTTTGGGAGGAGGATAGGAGGGAAGGAAAAGGCCACTAAAAACTTCAAAGTAATGACAGCTTTTTGGTTGGGCTGTCCACTGGGGTGGATTGGGAGGGTGCACGGAGCCTCACCCCCCGCGTTCTTACACGTCTGGATGAGGAGGGTATGGAACATGGTGAGGGGGGAGGGAGGTTATACAGCAGCTGCAGTGGGACTCTGTGGTTCTGCTGCCATTCCTGAAGCTCCAACAAACGCCGGAGCATGTCTGTTTGATCACGCAGCAGCCCCAGGGTTGCAGCCTGCCACCTCTCATTTCGAGCATCCCTCCTATCCTCACGTTCACTGGCATCTTTCCTGTACTTTGATACCATGTCCTACCACTCATTCAGATGAGCTCTTTCATTGTGGGTGGATTCCATGATTTCCGAGAACATTTCGTCTCGCGTCCTCTTTTTTTCGATGCCTTATCTGAGATAGCCTTTGGGACGAAGGAGGGATGCTTGAAAAATTTGCAGCTGTGGAAGGGAGGGAAAAAAGGGAGAGAAGTATTTAAAAAGATACATTTTACAGAACAATGCAGACCCAGGGTCCGAATCACTTGCCCCAAAGCTGCAAGTTTACCTGAAAACAGCTCACAGTAGTGTGCTTGTCTTTAGCACTCAGATGCCCAACTCCCAATGAGGTCTAAACCCAGATAAATCCGTTTTACCCTGTATAAAGCTTATGCAGGGCAAACTCAAATTGTTCGCCCTTTATAACACTGATAGAGAGAGATGCACAGTTGTTTGCTCCCCCAGGTATTAATACATACTCTGAGTAAATTACTAAATAAAAAGTGATTTTATTAAATACAGACAGTAGGATTTAAGTGGTTCCAAGTAGTAACAGACAGAACAAAGTAAGTCACCAAGTAAAATAAAATAAAATGCGCAAATCTATGCCTAATCAAACTGAATACAGATAATCTCACCCTCAGAGATGCTTCAGTAATTTTTTTCTCAGACTGGACACCTTCCAGGCCTGGGCACAATTCTTTCCCCTGGTACAGCTCTTGTTGCAGCTCAGGTGATAGCTAGGGGATTCTTCATGACGGGTTGGCTCACAGAAACCCCCTTGGGAGCTGCCACCAGATGTGCAAAGACTACCCCTGCTTCTGTTTTCCCTGCCAGCTCAGGACTCCAGCACCCTGTCTTGCTGAGCCAGACACTCCCGTCTGGCTCCAGACACAGACCCAGGGTCTGATTCAATTGTCCCAAAGCTGCAAGTTTACCTGAAAACAGCTCACAGTAGTGCGCTTGTCTTTAGCACTCAGATGCCCAACTCCCAATGGGGTCTAAACCCAGATAAATCCGTTTTACCCTGCATAAAGCTTATGCAGGGCAAACTCATAAATTGTTCGCCCTCTATAACACTGATAGAGAGATATGCACAGTTGTTTGCTCCCCCGAGTATTAATACATACTCTGAGTGAATTACTAAATAGAAAGTGATTTTATTAAATACAGACAGTAGGATTTAAGTGGTTCAAAGTAGTAACAGACGGAACAAAGTAAGTCACCAAGAAAAATAAAATAAAATGCGCAAATCTATGTCTAATCAAACTAAATACAGATAATCTCACCCTCAGAGATGTTTCAGTAAGTTTTTCTCAGAATGGATACCTTCCAGGCCTGGGCACAATTCTTTCCCCTGGTACAGCTCTTGTTGCAGCTCAGGTGGTAGCTAGGGGATTCTTCATGATGGCTCCTCTCTCTCTCTGTTCTCTTCCCCCCTTTATATATCTTTTGCATAAGGCAGGAACTCTTTGTCCCTCTGGGTTTCCACACCCCCCCCCCTCACTGGAAAAGCACCAGGTTAAAGATGGATTCCAGTTCAGGAGACATGATCACATGTCACTGCAAGACTTCATTACTCACTTGCCAGCACACACATATACAGGAAGACTCACAGGTAAATACAGCCAGCTGCAGACAATGGGAGTCATCAAGATTCCAAACCATCATTAATGGTCCACACTTTACACAATTACACTAGGCCCTCAGAGTTACATTTTATATTTCTAGTTTTAGATACAAGAGTGGTACATTTATACAAATCAGATGATCATACTCAGTAGATTATAAGCTTTGTAATGATACCTTACAAGAGACCTTTTGCATGAAGCGTATCCCAGTTACGTTACATTCACTTATTACCGTATTTTCTCTAAAACTATCTCAGTTATATTATATTGACTTATTATCAAGTTTTTATAAAACCATATAGACTGCACAACGTCACAAATGCTTATACTCTTTCACGGTGAACCACACTATTCACATTACATAGCACATGTGATTTCGGTACAAGGTCGCATTTTGCACCTTTTAATATTGAGTGCCTGAGGCTTTGGTGTTAGAGAGCACAGACGCAGGTCCGGGCAACAGAATTCGGTTTTCATGCAGCCATGGTAAGCCATTGTCTTTCGGCTTCTGCAGCTTTCCTACAAGCAGTGCCCTCCTTTCCCACATACCAAGCAAAGCCCATTGAGTGCTGAGGTTTTCCTATTAACATGCAGCAGCAGAAACCAAACTAACCCCCCCCCCATCCAATTCTCTGGGATGATTGCTTTATCCCTCCCCCCACCATGTGGCTGGTATCAGGGAAGATCCCCCCCGCTTGGCTAACTGCAGAGAAGGATTTCTTTTCAGCCACAGGCAAACAGCCCAGTAGGAATGGCCACCTCTGTCCCCTTAATTAAATTACTGAATTTCAAACAGGTTACCATGAACGATATCACTCTCATGAGGATAACACAGTGAGATAAGGAACGGATGTTGTTTGAATGCCAGCAAACACCGGGACCATACGCTGCCAAGTTTTGTCATGCAATGATACCAGATTACTTGCTACAAGCATGGCGTGGTCAACTGTCCTACCATGGAGGACAGAATAAGGCTGCACTGCCCAGAAACCTTCTGCAAAGGCTTTTGGAGTACCTCCAGGAGAGCTTCATGGAGATGTCCCTGGAGGATTTCCGCTCCATCCCCAGACACGTTAACAGACTTTTCCAGTAGCTGTACTGGCCGCAAATGCATCCCAAGTCCTCAGGGCAAATTAATTATTAAAAAACGCTTGCTTTTAAACCATGTTTTATATTTACAAAGATACACTCACTGGAGGTCCCTTCCATGGCCTCATTGTCTGGGGGTTGGGAGGGTGCTTCAGTCAGGCTGAGAAAAAGATCCTGGCTGTTGGGGAGAATGGAGTGGTGTGTGCTCTCTGCAAGATCGTCGTCATCCTCCTCCTCCTCCTCTTCCCCATTCGCAGAATCCTCAGGCATGGCTGAGATTACCTCTGCCTTGGAATCCATGGTCAGAGGTGGGGTAGTGGTGGCGGCCCCCCCTAGAATTGCATGCAGCTCAGCGTAGAAGCGGCATGTCTGCGGTTCTGACCCGGAGCGACCGTTTGCCTCCTTTGTTTTTTGATAGGCTTGTCTGAGCTCCTTAACTTTCACGCGGCACTGATCTGAGTCCCTATTGTTGCCTCTCTCCATCATGCCCTTGGAGATTTTTTCAAATATTTTGGAATTTCGTCTTTTGGAACGTAGTTCTGCTAGCACTGAATCCTCTCCCCATATAGCGATCAGATCCAGTACCTCCCGTACGGTCCATGCTGGTGCTCTTTTTCGATTCTCGGACTGCATAGTTACCTTTGCTGATGAGCTTTGCATGGTCACCTGTGCTCTGCACGCTGGGCAAACAGGAAATGTAATTCAAAAGTTTGCGGGGCTTTTCTTGTCTACCTGGCCAGTGCATCCGAGTTCAGATTGCTGTCCAGAGAGGTCACAATGGTGCACTGTGGGATAGCTCCCAGAGGCCAATACCGTCAAATTGCGGCCACACTAACCCTAATCCAAAATGGCAATACCGATTTCAGCGCTACTCCCCTCGTCGGGGATGAGTACAGCTTTCGATATTAAGAGCCCTTTATATCGAAATAAAGGGCTTCGTTGTGTGGATGGGTGCATGTTTAATTCGGTTTAACGCTGCTAAATTCGAGATAAACTCCTAGTGTAGAGCAGACCTAACATGTACATATATTTTATCCTCTTTAAACCTCTCAATAACTCTTATTTCTTTTCTTAGCTAATAAACATTTAGTTAGTTTACTATAGAATTTACTATAGAATTGGCTACCAGAATTGTTTTTGGTGTTAGATCTAGGATACCAACTGATCTGGGGTAAGTGACTGGTGTCTTGGGACTGGGAGCAATCTGAATGTAGTGTGGTTTTTGAGGTGAATGACAATTTATCACAAAGTCCAGTTTGTCTGGATGGCATGATAGACTGGAGAGTCTAAAGGGACTGTCTGTGACTCCATGGTAAGACTAGTATAGCAATCCAGGAGTTCACATTTGTTACTGGCTTGGTGAAATCTAATTATGGAACACACCACCAGCTTGGGGTGTCTGCCCTCTTTTCTGCAGTCTGCTGTGAGGTAGGCACCCCACTCCAGACATCATGACAATAGGAACATTAATAAACGGACATTCAATCTGCACTTGATGGTTAACATTGGCCTCTTGCCCACTGAATAATGTGGTGGTTTGGAGGGAGTGTTTTGCAAATGATATTTATAATTGGCACTGTGCATCTAATTAAATGAGTAGGTCTCTATTTGGTCCAATAATTATAACATTATATTCTGAAAATGTTATAATCAAATACAGAAGCTGCTCAGATTGAGTAACAATACATTCATAGCAATATTGGTAGGATTTTCATATGATAATTTATTCTTGTAAATTATTTTTGCTGGTAAAATTGTGGTACTGGGGGGACATAGTATTTCATAACCTTGTAGGATTATAATTTAGCAGTATCTTTTGCCTACAAATTTAGCCTGAAATTGAAAAGCGGGGAATTTATGATAACATCCTTCTAGTGACCTGTAGGACACAGCTATGGAGCATTGCTTCAATGTTTCTCTTGTCTTTGTTGAGAAATTTTACCAGCTCATTCAATCCTTGCAGGCATTTTACTTAAGCTGAGTTTGGCTGACAGCTTCAATGTCTTCTCAGACTGCTACTGTGGCAGTATCTCCTTCGCTTTTATAATGCTGTATAGTTGATCAAATATATTTCATGTCCATCAGATACTTGATGGAAGTACCTGAAAAATGATAGCATATGACTCAGAGGTAAAAAACAACTGAATTCCCTAGCAGAAAAGAGTAACCAAACAGGTTTAAAATTATGATGATGCACGTTAAGCTGATCCCGCACTTTCAGAAATATTAATGAATGTGGTAACTTTGTTTCTGGAACAACTCAAGCATGAGGTACTGTAGAACAAAGAATTCCAGTGAGTAGAATCCTACTGTTTCAAGGTAATGTGCCAGAAAGTTTTTCTTTCTTAACTCAGATTTTGGTGTGGCTGAGATAAAATTACTGAAGAGTTCATGACAATCACAATTTTGCCTTTATTTGTAAGTATCCAGTCAGCTCACAGCAGAGCCAAATTTATCATTGTATGCTGCCAGCTTCCTTTGCAACTGAGGTAAGAGATTTTTGATAAAGCTGACGAGTAGATTATTTCAATTAAAAACATATTTTAATGGAATGATTTATTGTAAAGATTAAAGTGATTTTTTTCTATTTTGACACTTGCTGTTTTAAAATATTAAAACCAGCAAGACAAAATGCTTTCTAAAATATGTGGCAGTCTAGATAGTGCATGTTTTCAGAATATTAATTTCTTCAAAATGAGAATTATAGATAACAGCACTGAGGGTCCAATCTCAGGCCAAGCCATGCTGATGATGGAGAGGCTGCAACAGGTGCAACATGCTCCCCTGCATCAAACTGTGGAAATTAAAGCAGATTCCCAAGGAAGGGGAAGCTAATAGTAGTAATATAAAATTGATGTTGCTTTCCCAGGCAGAATCAGAGTGCTATCTAGTGTGGCAGAAAGCAAGGAGAAGGACCAGAGGTACAGTAATAAATATTCATTTATGGTATGTACACATTTAAATCACCCCATTAAAGCTAAATATTTTAAGACCCTTTACCTCATTTTTTTGTAGAGAATATTGAGGGAGGCATTTTTTGAATGAAAAGAGGGTGTTGGCTTGGAGAACAGGGTTTAGGAGGGTATTCCATGCACAACAGGCAGTGTGGAAAAAGGCATAGAGATTAGAGTGGGTGGAAAAAAATGAGGAGGGCTTTGAGACTGGCTTTACAGGCAAAGTGGACTGAGGGGAATGCAATAAGTCATGGCAGAGATGTAGCCTGAGGCAGACTGGAAGAGTATTTGGAATGAGAGAACAAGAAGTTTGAGTTTGATAAAAAGGGCAATGGGAAGTCCGAGAAGAGATTGAACAATGCAGGAGAGCAATAAATGGCACAAAGTATGCATTTCCTTACGTTATCAAAACTTGCTCCCCAGTTTTTGGTATAGTAATAGCTGTTGAGCTAGTAAAACCTTGATCACAACCTATTGTAGGTCTTGGATTTTAGCTAGCTATTTGAAACATATGCTGAAATGTTCATCAGGATTCAGAAGTCCATTTATGATTACCTTTTCTTTGGCACACTTCTTAACTACTTATAACTTGCTCTCTTGTTGAATCATACACACTTTTTACCCATTAACATTTCCTAACATTTCAGCCTTGCACTTTAGTGCTCTGATATAATATTTTAAAAGGGCACAATTTATACATTCCATCTCTGATATTTCAGTTTCTTCATGAAGAGTTAAGCTTTTTGTCTTTAGTTTTCAGAATACCTTCCCCGATGCCCCTTCCTATTATGGTCTTGCCAAAAATAATCCTGAATGCCTTGGATCCTTAGTAAACTGCTTGACCATAGGCTGGTATATTAATGTTTCCATTTGTATACTGCAGTTGTCACTATCACTAAAGGCATGGGTATCACAGACTGGGATTACAATGCAGAAATTTTGTGCCAGTTTGATTTGATGGAAGCACCACCTTATGTTCAATTTTCTGAAAATCTAATATCCCAGGGTGCGCTTAAATAGCAGGGGCCAAAATTGGGTCCAAATAATCAGCAGAGTTACCCTGTTGTTCTGCTATCTGACTTGAACACATGTTTCTCACAGGGAATGTTTTTCTGTGGTCTAAAATATGCTGTTAGCTTCTGAACTCCAGTATCAAAATCTCTGTCTTCGCTTGTTTCTTTGATGGTAGGAAAACCCATCTACGAGGTCAGGCCACCTGAAGTGCCACATAAAAGGCACATCTCTGAGAGGCATCTGTGATTTTGGAGGCTGTTTCAAACTCTGACCAATGCCCAGTGGATGTTCAGAAAGGGAAAAGAGACATGTAAGAGGTAAACTTTGTCATGTTATTTCCATATTGTGCTGAGTTGCAAATCTGTTTTTAAAATGCAGTTAGAAATAGGATTTTGGCACTGTCACTTTAAACTCTGTAATACAGAGTGCAAGGTCTAGGTATCTTTGTTACCAATCCAATATATTGCAGACTTGAGAGTCTAATTAAAATTATTATTGATAGCTACATCTTCTCACCTTGAATGAGGAGGAGCATAAGAACAAGAGTGGGGAACTTGGAGTTCTAATCATGACTTGGACACTGATTTATTTTGTGGCCTTGGGTGAGTAACTTAACCTCTCTGAGATGAATCATAGCTTTAAACTGCAGTCTTTGGGATGATATGACAGCTCTTCACCCCAGTGGGAACTCCCAGAGATATTGCTCCTGTGGCAGGCACCCTGCCTCAGTAAAGCTTTGAGGAGTGCAGTCAATGTTAAGCCTTTTGAAAGTGAGCAGTGTTCACTTCCTCTGTCCTCAACCAGAAAAGGCCATTTATAATAAGGCCCACAACTCCTTTCTGAGAAATTTAAGTTACTCCTGAAAAAGCATAGTAGATTTGTTGCTTAACACGAAGCATCAAATATATTAAAATAATGCTTTGTGCAGTTACTTAAAAGGGTATTATGAAAAAAGTGAAGGTAGAACCCTGCAATATTATGTGGCAAATGTTCTGTTATCATATATAGGTCTTACATCACATTCTGCTACTCAGAAAGCTCCAGCTAAGTTATTTCTTAAATGCCAATTATGAATTAGTAGATTTGATTTATTTTGATGAGATTTAGTAGAAAAAATAGATGAAAAACAGCACAGAACCCAGGACATATGCCTTCCAGAGTTTTGTGCAGAAACTAAAGGGACTTTCTATGAAATTACAGGAGAAAAGGAAGTGTGTGTGTGTGTGTGTGTGTGTGTGTGTGTGTGTGTGTGTGTGTAAAAGGTGTTGTACAGAGGGTACTGGGATCTGTAGTCTACCTAGCAGAGGTTAAAGGGAGCTAATGAAGAATCTTTTTGACCAGCTGTCACAAGACAAAGGTTCAGAAAGGGTAAAAAAGGCAACAAAATTGAAACTGATAACAATGCAATCACTGGAAAAGAAAATGACTTTGCTTTTCATTGGCCTAAAGACATACACGAAGATGTTGCTCAGGAAGATAAATTTCATAATATGGAAAAGAAACTGGAGGACGAGGGAGTTCAGAATGACCGTCCTGATAGGTACCTCCAGGAACAATTTAAAGAAATGGCAGGTCAACACTTAAAATTCTGCAGCGGCACAGCAGTGCTGCTGTAGCACTTCAGTCAAGAAGCTATTATGCCTATGGGAGGGGTTCTCCCATCAGCGCAGTTAATCGACCTCCTCGAGAGGTGGTAGCTATGTCGATGAGAGAAGACCCCCCCATTGACATAGCACTGTCTACACCCCAGAGTTAGGTCCGTCCAACTGCATGAGTCAGGGGTGTGAATTGTTCACACCCCTGGCTGACATAGTTATACTGATGTATGTTTATAATGTAGTCCTGGCCTCAGAGACAAAAAAACAAACAAACAAAACCCAACTCCCACCCCCACCCTCTGAGGTGGGGTATAGTGTATGTAGCTAAGTAATTGATGAGGACATGCTATGATACTGTTTTCTGCTCCTGAGTTGTAATTTTGCTTTCCGGACTTAAACTCTAAGGGCTATATTGTACATGGGGTTCCTCACCTGATTAGTCCCAGAGCAGGAGGGAAGGGATGTGTGGGAATGGATCAAGCTTTACTTACAGTCCTTTTATTTCATTGGCAACAGCAGCCTAGCTAGCAAGGAAGCAGTTTGGAATTTACAGTGTAGGCAAGCAGTAAATTGCTCACCTCTGGGAGCACAGAGAAAACAGGGAAGGAAATATATCTCAGACAGATGTGTCGATGTCTCAGTGCCTTCAATGTCTACTCCAGCAGTGGGGCATAAAATGCAGCACCCCTTGTTCAGGTCTGTGCCACAAGGCATAGTCTAGCCCTAAAACTGTATTCATAGCTATTTCCAGGGTCTGGGTTTTATATGAAAAGTACTGAGAAGCCTCTCCTAATTCAGGATTGCTTATCACTATAACACCACATTGTGGGAGGGCATCTCACAAAAGGTTACCAAAATGATAAGGGGTGCTAAGTTCTAACCTGGCTAGAAATTCAGGTATGCACTCCTTCTATTTGTTTTTTTACATGAAATACCTTTCAGCTAGGAAGTTTGATTTTGGTACATGGAACATTTTTAAAAACCGCTGTTCAATCTTTATACTCTATCTCACTTGGTTCTTTTTTTTTTAATTATTTTCTTTTTCCCCCCCCCAGGAAACCTCTTCACTGCTTCTTCACTTTCTCTGATGTCTCTTATATTTTTTACAATCCCTTCCTCACCATGTGTAATCTGAAGTATTCCCATACACTGAGAGCAAATTTGAATATGAATGACTTCTATCTTTGGGGTTTGCACTGACACCCATCCCTGTAATAGTTGATTGCCTCTTATTTAGATGAAGAGGTGCAACAATACACTAAAGAGCGCAAATAAGGTCACCATCAGAAAGCACAGCGGGTGTCTCCTCTGTAACATGCTGCCTTTCTAAATGGCAGCTGCCTTTGGCAAACAACTGACTCTTAGATGTTTACAGCTGGAGTGGCACAGAAAAGAAAAAAAAAACAGTTGCACAGACTTGTTAAGCTTCCTGATTGGGCCCATAGGCTCCTATTCTCAGCACTGTCCTGTTTAGGAGATTAAATCTCCTGATTTTCATAGCTAAGGAGACACTCAAAGTTGCTTTGCTGTGGTTAGATTGCTCTAAGTGTGATATCCAGGGTTAGAGAGAGTCCTATAGCTCCTAATTTTAGAGACCCAGCCAGGAAGACTCATAGCCTAGAGCAATCTATCCATGGCCATAGAATGGACCTATGTCTAGAGCAATGCTGGGCTATGTACTAGCCATTTACCTCTCTAGTTGCAGAGTCTGCCAGCAGTAAGCTTGGAATAAGAGGCAGCCAGAGCCCCCTCAGCAGAAGAGCAAGAGACAAAGAGCAGCCAGAGCCAGCAGTCCAGTCAGCACATTCTTCCAGCTGATGGAAGGAAGCAGCTAGAGTCTTCTTCCAGCTCAGGACAAGCAACTACCTGGGCAGGACTAGCAACCCAACCACAATCCAGGACAGTGCAGAGGCAAGACATCAAGGAGTGGCCAGAGTTATCTGAACACTACACCAATGAGAGACCGGGGCTAACCAGCACCATAGAAGTTTCTGTGTTCCTAAAGCTTGTTCCTTGTCAGACTGCTGCCTGCTGATCAGGACCAGAGCTGGTTGGGAATTGTTAAAAAAAAATGTTTATTGTTGGAACCAAACCTTTTCACAGGAACGTACCAAGCTTGATGAAACCTTCAGGTCCAGGATGGAATTTCTGCTCAGAGAGAGAGAGAGAGAGAGAGAGAGACCCTAAAACATCCCCCTGATACCCTGTTGAGACTCACCTAGAGGAGTATCCTGACCACTCACCAGGATATTGGCTATTCTGAGGTAGGTCTCTTCAGTTAAAGTTTGACTTTTTATAAATAACTAAATATTCACTGGCAAAGGGTCTTGAATCAGGGATTCTCACATCCCGCATGTGTGTTCTCACCACAGGGACGCAAACAGTTCCTCTCACTTGCTCTGTTTTGTTTTTTCTTTAAAATTGAAAGGTCTTGGGATTGTCCCAATGTGGGACAGGAACATATTAAAATCTCAAAAAGTCTTTTAGGACAAAACAGCATTTCCCACCCATAATACTTGCTGTCATTATGTAAACAAGGTAATGCACACTCACCAAATATCTCCATAAAATTAACAACTTTCTCAGCCTCAACAATTACATAGGGTAGCTACATACATTACAGTGTTTCCTAATTGGATCCATGTAACTCATAATCACAGGAGAAGCTGAAGAAATCATTAAAGCACTGACTTTCTAAGAGAGAGAGAGAGAGAAAGGATTAGGAAATTTTCTGTCTTTCTGGGCCACATAGACGTTTCCTGAGGCATCTATGACAACAGGCACTCCGCATTACTTAAACAAGCAGTTCTCCTGGACTTTTACCTCCTTGTGTGAAAATTTGCTTTGCAGGGAGGTTCAGTCCCTGCTGCTGCAGCAGCACAATTGGACTGATTTCTCCAAGAGTGAGGAGGCTCACGTTCATATGTTATTATTGAGTGGTGGAGCTGGAGGAAAAGGTTCACCTTTGGGAAGCCAGTGTCTGACCCTAGTAGCATTGGTTACACTGGTGCTCTGGGCAAGGGTAGCTAGTCTGAAGTTTGAGTGGAAAGCTTATTTATGCTGAGGCTGGAGGTGGGGGTATTTGTCTGTGCGAGTAGATAAGGATTGTCCAAAGTGTGTGTATGTGTGTGCATATGAGAGAGAGAGAAACAGAGAGACAGAGAGCCTGAATAATGTCTCTAGGTATATCATTTTAACTCCTGTCCTTTTTGTTTGGCAGTGATAAATTACCTTGGACCTAAAGAACAAAGTTTGATACTTTCCAGCCCCATCAGGAAATTCACTGGCTTCAAGGGGAAGAAAACACATTCCTAGCAGGCAGCACAACCAGAGACCTAGATCAGTGCTATTCTATATAATTAGAATTAGGGTTCAAACCAAGTGGATATTTTCCACAATGATACTTTAGGTACTAGAATTTTTAATTGCATTTGAAATACATAATCTCAGTTCTGACCCATATTCTCAGACTGGTTGCAGCAGATACATTTAAACTCAGGTTAATGTGCGGACAAAACTAAATATTTAACACCAAGGGAGAGTCAGACGGTCTAAAAACAATAGAGTAAATAAATAATCTATGGCAAAATGGTCCAAACTAGAATAGAGAGATGTCTTTAGACAGACTTAGCAGCAACAATATTTCATTTCAATTTACATGAGACAATGAGCCCACAGCATGAAAATGGGACAACCACATTTTCTTGTCAGACAACCAAATTTGAAATTTTAACTAAGAACAAATAATAGTTGCTTAATACAGAGGCTGCTGCTAACCCCACAATAACCAAAGATTTTTCACTGTACCAGAAAATCATGATGATTTTCTCATAATAAAATTTCTAACTGCATTCTTCACTCCACCCAGCTTATAGCATTTAAAAATAATTCCACCTGAACTCCCAGGAACTTAGCAAGGGCTCGTGTATACTATTTTAGTAAGTGCTGAAGTTTATACAACAGCTCACTAGTTGTCATTATCACCTTATGTAAAACCTGGCAAGAGCATATTGAGCATCTGGCTGTTAACTCGGTACAGCCAATGGCAAACTGCACATCTAGGAAAATATAATTTGGATTGCAAGAAACTCAGTATATAAATTGTGGTAGGCCATGGTCTGGCAAAAATCATAGCTATCTATGACTGACCACCCCCAGAGAAAAAAGAACAGATGAGGTCTCTCTTATGAATCACAAGATATTACAGAAAATGTGTTCCACTTTATACCCACATTCCCTCTGCTCTGACAGACACATTAAGAAAAAAATAAACCAAATAAAATACAACAGAACGAGCTGTGACAAGACTTTTTCAGTCATGGAACAAAAATTATGCTCAGAAATGGTACTTAGGAGCCTAGAGTTTAATTTATCATTTCTCATTCAAACAGAGGCTTTGGACATATGTATTGGTGCAATATTAAGCCTGGTATTTGAAGATGATGTGTAACTTGTTTTATTTAGCAACAAAGCAGTTGTTATCAAGAGAACAAAACTGTGCTATTGTAGAAGGAAAGAGTTTCCATAAAATGTCCCTTACAAACAACTGAAATATTATTTACTGGGTGGGCAATTTATAATGGTGAATGGCCATAGTCCTTTAACATGATTATCGTCTATGAAAGCAATAAACTGCCCTTTGAAGTGACAGATTTTTTTTTTATCTTTCATTCTTTTAAAAATTTGTTGTTAAACATAAATCTGTGAGGAGAGGGAATAGGTGATTATCAACACTCTGTCATGAATACAATCTGAGCCATGTGAAAGGTTTATGCTTTCAACCAGAGGTAGGGATGAGTATAAAACAAAAGTGTTGTGCTTTATTAAAAAATGACACTGTTTAGGGGATTGTACAAAGTCTGAAGGAGTATGTGTTTTAAGATACCTTGGAGAAAGCATGTCTATGGCTTATTTCTGGTCTACAAATAAATAAGCCTGTTCATACACTTTTCCACTTAAATGTTATTCTGTTTTAAGATGGAGATTCTTTCTTATTTGTAAAGCAAGTAGTGTTGGCTAGGCTATTTCAGTGCCAGAAAAAAAAGGACAGTGAAGGGTCAGAGGAACTGCTATTAGGTAGACCTTCTGGGTCCTCCTATGCTGAGGGAGGCACTATAGCTATATAAAATGTTATTTGACTGGAGTAACCTAAACAGAGAGGCGCCATTGCCACTCCATAGCCATAGGAAGAGGATTCCTTTCTTCTTCCCCTCACTATTCTCCTTAGCAACCATCTGATATACTTGAACTGAGAGTCTTTCTTTCTTGAATGTCGTCATCATGGAAGATACCAGACTATTAGCCCTCTATCTTATTTGTCCATAGAGCACATAAAGCTTAGTAATAGCCATGAGTAATCATCCACACCTTGCTCTGCCAATGTTCTTTACTCCTCAGCTGGAGGGTTAAGATAGTAGGCTATTGTTTGTACCCATTTAGTTCCTTGCCAGCCAATGCAGGGCAAGTCCCACAGATTTGTATATGTATTCCATTTAAAAATGTTGGCATAGCTGCTTATGCAGACACTTGCATTCAAAATTTCAGCTTTGTATATGTGCAAACAACACACATTGTTTTGAAAATCTAGTCCATTGTGTATTTTAGGGTAATGGGTTTCCAAAAATATATAAAACCATAAGTGTATCCTTATGACCTTAATTTCACTGTCTTTTGTGTCTGCTGTTTGAATTGAACTATCCAAATATTATTCAATAGACTATGATTTAGAATCATTGCTTTTTTCAGCTAAAGGCAAATCTGGAGAACTAGTGCACAAACAAATTTGAAGTAAGAATTTTCACAGCTTTTCATACCATGGCTTTTAAAATTTTCTAAAACCTCTATCAGAAGTCTATTTAATTCAAGACCGGAGGGCACACTTGAATGTTTAAAAAGATGATACAAATACGTTTAATTTTTTGAAAGCTGTGCATTTTTCTAAGACAATATCTCATATATTTTATTGACTTTAGCAAGTGTGAAGTCATTGAAGCTATAATGAACTATTTATGATTGAGTATACAAGGACCCCTTGTATTTATAAATGACAGATCTGCAGAACAACTATGAATCAAAATGACCCCAGGTAACTGAACATTACTCGTGCTGCAGGACTATATTCAGCCAAATAATGAAATGAAACCCACAAAGGACTCTGAACATACTTGACGTGAGATATTTTATGATTGCTGCTGGAATAAAGGAAGTGACATACCGGGTTCTCACAGTTTCATTACAGGCTATGATAGATGTTGGATCTAAAGCAAAACAATAGAGAGCTATTTTTAACGTATATTGGCTCATGTACTTGGTCTATCAAATTAGGTGTTTGTACAGCACTGACAATATTTGATTGTCTACACGCTTCATAAATGTATTTGTCACAAAGCACGGTAACTTTTAAGGCAAATCTTGTTTTTTTTTCTACTCTAAATATTCAGACATTGCTGATAAATGCTCATGGCTCATTCATGTGACCTGGCATCAGATGGATTATTTTTCAGAAACTGCATTATATATGTGTGTTCAGCCTGTCAACCTGCTTGACAGAGTCACTGCAATGAGATTTATTACGTTTTTTTATGAGGAAGTCGCATGACATTGTCAAAAGGGGAAAGAGGGGAAGCCCAAGAACAACAAAAGATACCACACCGTTTTTTCTCATCTTTACCTCTTGTGGTAAATCTTTCATATTTTCTCCCTCTGAGCTTTAACATCAATTTGACTGTCCTTATCACTGAACGCACCACAGTCACCATATAGCAGCAGAGACCACACCCGGTGCCAAAAGATGACTAATAGCCACAGTCAACAAAAGCTCCTTGGAGCAATCATCCTTCAGACAACATGTGAAATTAAAGTCTCTGAGTTTGCAGGGGGTTGAGTGGGATTCCATGAAAGCCAGATGGGTTTATATTATTAAATTGAGAGCAATGGGTGGTGAGAAAAATAACCGTTGGAAGGTCAACTATCTCGTATATTGTCCCGAGGAAGCTCTATGTCCACTTTCTTGAGCTGGTGTCATACATTTTTTTATGTATGCACTGTAGTTGTAGCTATGTTGGTCCAAGGATATTAGAGACAAGGTGGGTGAGGCAATATCTTTAATTGGACCAACTCCTGTTGGTGAGAGAGACAAGAGCTCTTCTTCTATTTTTCCAAGACCTGAAGAAGAGCTTTATTTTGTTCGAAAGCTTCAACCACCATTCCAGGGAACATCCATCCAGACTGATGAAAGGTTCTGCTCAATAACAATCCAAAGCAGTATGGACAACTCATGTTCATTTTCATAATCTGAGTCAGATGCCATCAGCAGAAGGTTGATTTTCTTTTTTGGTGGTTTGGGTTCTGTAGTTTCTTCAATGGAGTGTTGCTTTTAAGACTTCTGAAAGCATGCTCCACACCTCATCCATCTCAGATTATGGAAGGCACTTCAGATTCCTAAACCTGTAGTTTAAGGTTTAGTGTAGTACTGTAGCTATCTTTAGAAATCTCACATTGGTACCTTCTTTGTGTTTTGTCAAATCTGCAGCGAAAGTGTTCTTAAAATGAACAACATGTGCTGAGTCATCATCCGAGACTACTATAACATGAAATATATGGCAGAATGTGGGTAAAACAGAGCAGGAGACATACAGTTCTCCCCCAAGGAGTTCAGTCACAAATTTAATTAACACATTATTTTTTAAACAAGTGTCATCAGCATGGAAGATGTCCTCTGGAATGGCGGCTGAAGCATGAAGGGGCATATGAATGTTCAGCATGTCTGGCACGTAAATACCTTGCAACGCTGGCTACAAAAGTAACATGTGAACACCTGTTCTCACATTCTGGTGACATTGTAAATAAGAAGCATTATCTCCCATAAATGTAAATAAACTTGTTTGTCTTAGCGATTGTCTGAACAAGAAGTAGGACTGAGTGGACTTGTAGACTTTAAAGTTTTAAATTGCTTTGTTTTTGAATGCAGTTATTTTTTGTACATAATTCTACATTTTTAAGTTGCATTTTCATGATAAAGAGATTGCACTGCAGTACTTGTATGAGGTGAACTGAAAAATACTATTTCCTTCAATTATTATTTTTACAGTGCAAATATTTGTAATAAAAAATAATAATATAAAGTGATCAATGTACACTTTGTATTCTGTGTTGTAAGTAAAATCAATATATTTGAAAAAGTAGAAAAACATCCAAAATATTTAATAAATTTCAATTGGTATTTTATTGTTTAACAGTGCGATTAAAATTGTGATTAATCATGATTAATTTTTTTAGTCACCATTAATTTTTTTGAGTTAATTGCATGAGTTAACTGCGATTAATTGACAGCCCTAATTTTTTAACAATCTGCAGAATTGCAAATGTTGTGGCTGCTCCCATTTCAGAATTTTGCTTAGGCATGATATCATATTGCAAGGGTTAGTACATAGCAGGCTGAGATAGTCACAGGAACTTAGAGCCCTTTTGGTAGGAAACAATCATTTTCTCTTTCCATGCTAAATTTTAAATAAGTAAAAGCTCAGGAAAAAAAATCAAGGGTGGAAAGGAAAAAAAAAGATTTAAAAAAAGAAATATTTTAAAAGTCCATATTATCTGAGACAATCCAACACACACACACACACATACGCACACACACACATACATATACAGAATAAGGCTGTTCTACAATCATCTCAGGATTCTGAACTTTGATAACATTACAAAAGCTCTCTCTCTTCGTTATCATACTGTTACAGTTGTCAGAGCTCATCAACGTATGTATACCTTCCAAAAAATCTTACCTATTTACTTTTGAAGTACTATTAAAGTATTTTTCATCATGAAAGCACTTGCTGTGCTTTCCAACTATTATAACTCCCATTTTACAGGTGAGGAAACAAAGACCCTAATCCCATCAATGGATCGGTGCATAGAGAACCATTTCAATCAGTGGGGTTTTCCACAGGCACAGAAAGTTGTCTGGATGGATCCAATTACAGGAATGGAGCTAAAGTGGGGGTCGGAAATGTAACTCATCTGCCAGGTGAAGATAGCAGCAACAAAGGTCGTGTTCAATATCTAGAGGTTCCTCTTAACAATACAAAACAGAACTGGGTTGAGCACCCATGTAGTCATCTGGAAAAACCAAACACCAATCCTGGGTACTTCCTCACTCACAAGTACTGAGACTGTGTGTATCAAAGAAAACTTTCATTACAAGGAAAAATGAACCCAGCATTACTTTGGGAAAACACTACAACCACAATTCTATTGTATTTGCTTTAGGTTGGGGGGTTGTCTGTAAGCGAGGACAGGTCTGTCTCCCAAGATACTCACCAGCTACCACACATCACCGAACAAAACCACTAACCCAGGAACCTATCCTTGTAACAAACCCCGATGCCAACTCTGTCCACATATCTATTCAAGTGACATCATCATAGGACCTAATCACATCAGCCATACCATCAGGGGCTCGTTCACCTGCACATCTACCAATGTGATATATGCCATCATGTGCCAGCAATGCCCCTCTGCCATGTACATTGGCCAAACCGGACAGTCTCTACGCAAAAGAATTAATGGACACAAATCTGACATCAGGAATCAAAATACTCAAAAACCAGTGGGAGAACACTTTAACCTGTCTGGTCATTCAGTGACAGACCTGCGGGTGGCTATATTACAACAGAAAAACTTCAAAAACAGACTCCAAAGAGAGACTGCTGAGCTAGAATTGATATGCAAACTAGACACAATCAACTCCGGTTTGAATAAGGACTGGGAATGGCTGAGCCATTACAAACATTGAATCTATCTCCCCTTGTAAGTACTCTCACACTTATTATCAAACTGTCTGTACTGGGCTAGCTTGATTACCACTTCAAAAGTTTTTTTTCTCTTAATTAATTGGCCTCTCAGAGTTGGTAAGACAACTCCCACCTGTTTATGCTCTCTGTATGTGTGTATATATATCTCCTCAATATATATTCCATTCTATATGCATCCGAAGAAGTGGGCTGTAGTCCACGAAAGCTTATGCTCTAATACATTTGTTAGTCTCTAAGGTGCCACAAGTATTCCTGTTCTTCTTTTTGCGGATACAGACTAACACGGCTGTTACTCTGAAACCTGTCAAGATTCACTATGACATTGCTGGGCTTTTGTCATCCTAATCCTGATGGGACTGGCTAAAAAGAGGAACTCAGGTGACATTACCACCTTCACTGGCTCTGGCTAAATCGTGACCACCACCTGGGATGTGAGACTTTGTCACTTCACTCCCTCCACCCTTATGTATCCTTTTCCTTCCCCACCTTATTTCTTTTCTTTCCAATTGCCTTCTGTTTAATTGGAGTCTGGCTTAGCTGGCAAAGACTGTATATTTTGCAACACTGTTGTAAGCCTGTGACCAGAAAGAGGCAGCTAACAACAATGTCCTAAATAGCCCAATGCTGGTACAAGTTTGCCATGTCTCAAAGTGCCTATAAGGCTATGTATTTCTCCAGCAGTGAGACTGCAAATGAGAATCAATGCCAGAGACAGAAGCTGCATTTTCTATCTTCGCTGTTCTTTTCTTTCCCCTTTTGTGTGTGTTTGTCTTATTTTATCTTCTAGGAAATGGGATCAGACTTCAATAGCAACAGCAATAACAACAGTTCCAGCCCATTTCAACCAACTTCTTCTCTTTTCACAGAAAAGACAGTTATTGCCATCTTTATAGTATCTAAAAGACTGTCAAACAAGGGATTTTTCCCTATGAAAATACTCAACAGCTAAAAAAAAGGGAACAAGAGTTATCATTAAAATAGAAGCCTTGTTTAATACTTTATGTTTGAAAAGCTTTAACTGTTTTTCCTTCTTTTTCTGTATCTTTAATAAAATGTTAAAAGGATATTTAATGCTGTGTTTGCCATGGTACTGAGCAGGTCGAAGTCTCTGTATACCACACCCAGACCTGTGTAACACTGTTTAGTGTTGGACAGTTTCAGGGTCATGTTAACACCTTCGACTCTTTGAGTCTATATGTTCTATCAAAATTAATTCAGCACTGGGAGACTCCTACTTAACAGAAGAAGCCCCAGCACTGCACTCTGACTTCCCACCAATCACCACACCTAAATCCAGTTCTGCTACAAACAATGAAAAACCAAAGCTGAAGATTTTCTTCTTGTTTAACCCTTCCCCCACCTCTCCCCTTGGATTCTGCTGTGCTATTTGAATAAAAAAAATATGATCCAATACATTTCTTTTCTTATTTTTAGTTCAGATAAATGTAACACATTCTGGACTTCCCCGTATACATTTCTTCTCACATTGTCTTGCAAGGATTTTGAGAGAGATAGTGAGTAAGGATTTCAGGATCACACCCAAAATATGCATATAGCCAATGACTTGTAAGGCAGGAGACAATAACTGATTAACAATATCTGTAGGTATTCATTTAAAAAGGGAGATAAAATGTCTTGCAATGAGAAGTGTGGAGGTCCAACAAAAGCAACCTAGGAAAATCATTGAAAAATATCCACCTACAGTCCTCAGCTGAGAATGCAGCAGATGTTTGAAGAGAAGACTGAGATCCAGGACTAAGTGTAGCAGCAAAATGACAGCTTCTGTTTGGCTGGATGGTCTGGGAGCTGACATAAGGAGGAAGCAGAGTCTCAGGTGCATTGTGAGGCAGGACCAACAAAGAACAGGAGGACTTGTGGCACCTTAGAGACTAACAAATTTATTTGAGCATAAGCTTTCGTGGGCTACAGCCCATTTCATTGTTAGTCTCTAAGGTGCCACAAGTACTCCTGTTCTTTTTGTGGATAAAGACTAACACTGCTACTACTCTGAGACCAAGAAAGAAGCACCCACAGTGGCAGAGCTCAGGGAAGAAGAAACTTGATTTTCTCTGGCTTGGTGGGGCAGAGCCTAAAGGAGGCAGCCCATAGTGTAGGCAATCATGTGAGAGGTACAGACTAAGGAAAAAGCCCTATCTCCTCCTGAGGCCCCTTCAATTGCTGTTATTTACTCTATTTGTTGGCATCCTTTCAATTAATCAAGATTCCCCATTTATATTGGCATCTCAAGCCCTAATTTGGGCATTTTATGTTGGTTTTCAGTTAGCCATATGGCACTGAAATTAAGGTGAGCTAAATTATTCAGACATCAGAAATTCCACTAAACTTTTGAACTTAACAACTTACCTATTGTTGTGGCAATTATAGGTAATTTCCATTTTAAAAATAGCACGTTCTTGGAGCAGTGTTGTTGCTGTTATTATATGCAGATGTTTTTTTTTTTTTTTTAAGTATCTGAGGTAATTTACAGAACCCAATCTTGCATTCTCTGTGCACCAAGAACTCCTGTGAGAGTCACTGGGAATTTTGAATGCAAAGAATAAGACCTGCCGCATTATGATGCCAAGTTGCAGGACTGAAAAAGGAACAATTAAATTAAAAAAAAATTACTAAAAAGGAGGCATAGTTAACTTTTTTATTCCTTTGTACACTACAGATGTCAATTACAAACATGTAGTGCTGCCAATTGTTTTTTTGAAGAAAAGAACACCGTGCCTCCGCATAAAATCTTGTTTGATCTTACAAGCTTTAACAATTGTTTGAAGTACAGCAAACAATGCAAGTTCAGCTGAAGTTTAGCAGATGCAATAAATCTTTGTAAAAAGCTGGGTGGTAGTAACAAACTCTAGGGAATATTGAGAAGTTATTCATTTCCCTAAGTGTTAAAGTAGGTCAAGACCAAAAAAAAAAAAAAGTCTGTCTCTTTCATGAAGAAATTTCAAGTACAGGTATAGTGGCTATTTACAAGGGAGGTAAACTGAGCTTGTAGCTGGCAGCAATAAGCTAGACTATGTAAGAAATCCTTCTTTCCAGCAGAAGACCTAAGATTCTTTTTGACACTGATTGGACATGGCACCTGGCACAGTAAACAATGCTACAATTAGTTGTGTTTTCTTGACAAAATAAAAACAATCCCCTGTGGTATTTTTAATGTAACCCTGGGCTCAGGCTGATCCACAGTAATAACCATTTTGTGGGGCTGCCTTTGCCCATAAATAATTGAAGACAGCAGATGAGGAAGCAACATGATCATGACAGTCTGGAGAAGTTGGAAAGACTAGACAAAAAGAGAAAGATATTGATTCCTCAGCTTGCTTGCAGAAGATTGCAGTGCTGGTGTGAAATGTTCTCTCTGTTCAAAAGAAAAGACAAATGATAATGATAATTAAAAAAACAGAGATGGATTCCAAATATTTGAGATTTTTCTGACAATTAGTAAATGCAGATTTTCTGCTGCATGGTGTAGGTGTTAAGCTGTAGGCACAGGTTTTCTAATGCTTTAGATATGTTAATTTTTAATATATTGACATATTTGAGACATTTCAGTGTTTACTAAGGTTACCATTCAGTAAAAGTATCCCATTTTATACATGTGTAAACTCTGGTGCACAGAGCTTAAGTGATGCTTCAGCTTCATTTAAGCATCATTTCCTTTGAAACCAAACTTTAAATCCATTTTGAAAGATTCTGTGAAGAAATGTTAGTCCCTGAGAGAACTGGAGAGAAAGAAACAAATGTGAGGAGAGGAGAATATCACAAAAAAGAAGGGGAATAGAGGACTATCACAAAAGGCAAAGGGGAGTAGCTGTGAGGGTCAGTCAAGCATTGAAGATGATCGAGGAACAGCTATGTGGACCAAGCAGGAGCTTGGGAAAGGGGAAGGGAGCATTAGCGAGAGCTGCAGGGCATCAGCGAGAAGGATGTTATTGAAAGCTATTATTGTCTCAAATGACTAGTGATTTTGGGTGCCCAATTTGAAACATCTTATAGAGGTCTGATTTCCAGATAGTGCCAAGCACTATTCTCTGAAATACAGGCTCCTTATATATATTTAAAGATAGGCACCCAAAAGCCCCCCTCAACCACCCACAAACACTAGTTACTTGAAAATCTTGGCCTAAGCGACTTTCCCAAGTTTACACCATAAGTCAATATCAGAGTTGAGAACCAAACCCAGGTCTCTTAATATACCTAAGAGCTAGTCATGCTTTACTCCACAAAGTCATATTTTGTTTTTAATTAGAAGCACTGGAATTACCATCGACATTCTCTTTTGGCTATAAATGTTATTATCGATCATTCCCAGTTAAGAGATTTATTGTATTTATAAGATAAATATTTTTCAAAATTTCAGCTGGTGATTTTCTATTTAGTCCAACCATCTTCTAGACACTACATCACTGAAGTACTCTGTAAGTGTCACACAAGTGGAATGTGCATGATGCCACAGGCTTTCAGCACTTGTACTCAATATAATAGCATTCATTACCTCAGGAAAGCCTGCCTCTTGCTTACTGATCTGAGACTCTCTTTCATTTCTTCCCAACTGAAACTCCTGCTGTCTACACTGCAAGGCAATCACTCACTCACTTATTGAACAAAGAATTGGATTGGGACCTATATGTACAAAAGTTGTTTTATCAAACCCTATGCTTTTGTGAGAGTGTTTTGTGGACCCATCTTCAGATATATTTTTCATGGCCCTTTTTTTATTCTTAGGACAAGGATATGTTTGCATTGAATTGATGAGTCCTGGCTTCTTCAGATTAAATGGTTATATATATATAGTGCTGCCATGTATATTAGGATCCTGTTCGTAAAAATGCTCTCTTGCACATTGTTCTCTACCCGTCTTGCTAAAGGATTCCTACCTAACTCAGTACCTGTGAGCTCCAGGTTCTTATATGGAAGGTCATGCAATAACTTTAACTTTCAGAGTGAGTGAGCTTCAGGCCCTAGTGATTGACCTATTTTATACCAAATTTTACAAGGATAAGGTGGCACTACAAATTTCTCCAAGATTCCTCTCCAAAGTGATTTCAGACATGCTCCTTAATGAGCATATTTTCCTGCCCAAATGTCCATGCTACTTTTCTTCATGCCCGTAAGGCTGAAAGGTGCTTGGGTGCTATCTTGAACAGAGTAAAACCCTTTGTCAACCCAACTTTTGACTTCATTTGACATCAGTTCCATGGGCAATGCCATTACCAAGAAGACCAGGTCTAAATTACTGTCTGATTACATTTCACATTGCTATGGTCTGGCTGGCCTAAAGCTGAGAACCATGTTAAGGAAGATTAGAACTGAGGCACTTCACTGCATGCCTCAGGGATATTTCCATTATAGATATCTGCAAAGCAGTCACATCGGCCTTATGCTATACATTTACAAAGCAGTACTGCCTGGATTCAACCTCTAAGGTTGAAACACTGCTTCAGGGTCTCAGCCCTACAGATTCTGTTTCCAAATTAGGAGGCACAAACTTTCACTTCTTAAAGTTTGTTCTTCTATGATGTCCCATAGTGGAGTTGGTGGGTTTGGAATATGGAATACTGGAAATAGTCTTGGAGGAGTTGGATGAATGCACAGAGTACAAGTATGGTGGTCAAAAGTGCATAAAGAATGCAATTTACTCCACAGCCCTCAATTCTCATGGTTCACCTCCATATGTATGCCCCAGTGTGAATAGGCCAATTCAGGCCTCTTCACCTGCATGGAAAATCCTGGAGTTCCTGGATTTTACTTCTTTTCTGGCCAGCCCTTGGATTTTTGGATTGGAGCTGCCTGTTTACAGATCCAGCTGAAGCAGGAGAATCATTGAATTGGTGTGTGGTCAGCTCATGTGTCTTATTGATGGAAAGCCAATTTGCCCTGCAACTCCCCCAATTGGAGCTAACAGCTCCCTGAATAACCTGCTCTCTCCCTGATAAAAGACTGTCTTGCATGGAATATTCTGTGCCAACAGTAGTGAATGGAGCAGAAGGAGATACATGATAGTGATGGACCTGACAGAGAGTTATCCTTGCTCTCACGCTGAAGAGTGGTGAGGTAACGGAGGATCCAGGTACTATTTGGGGTAGCAGAAAGGTGGAAGGAGGATAATATTGGGGCTTGATCAGGTAGTGAGTGAGCCCAAACTGAGCTTCCATCCTGTATTTTAAGGAATATCCTCCCCCTAATATGGTAGTTAATGTCCTGCTATTAAGACACATTTGTTCCAACTCATGCTTTAAAACAATAATTATACATGGTATCACACACTGATACAAATGCAGTATGTTGTACCACAAATAAAACATTATTGAGATCTTTCTTAAATTTAAGATATGCTCATTATTTTTCCTACAGTTGATCTCTTTTCTTTAAATATAAGTGGTCACTCCAGTTAATAAGGGATCATCCTTGATACTGAACCCGGGGACAAACTCTTCTATAAAAGCAAGTGACTCATGTATAGTTTTAACTTATCAGATTCACAGAAGAGCCTTGTGTCTGGCCTGAGGACAGGTTCTGGAGAATTTCAAATCTCCTTTACAATATCAATGTCCCTAAAATGAGACAGCATCCAGTGTTATCGTGTATCATGTAAGCATTACTATATCCACACAATATTACATTTTAATCAGGAGTCATTCAAGATTAGTAAATTTTTGTGAGATGCTTTCGTTTTCCCGTCCAGAGTCTAAAACCAGGATATCAGAGTGGAATTATTTTGGCTTTATTTAATAACCAGTAATAGATTACTTTCAAAGGACTTTCCACTACTTCCTCTGTGTACTCACTGAAAATAGTGTAAACCACAAGTTGCATAGTAGCTGTACATTCACAGTACTTTTCTTTCAGCAAACCATTTGCTGTATCAATACCTATCCCCTTCTGTGAAATAATATATTTATTTAATACACATATTTTGCTCAGTCCTAGTGCTCTGGTCCCCCAGGCTACCTTTCAGCAAGTGGAAGACATAGAGCAAACCCTGCTGGGCTTCCTCCATCCACACACACTCCCTAAAATCCAGATTGAGGCAGTGATCAAGTTACCTCCTACACCCTCCCAACACATACAATCTGGAGGCAGCCATGTAAGGAGACATCTCCTCTAGTTCAACTTCCGGAGTGGGGATAGTACCTCCAGTGGACAATAGACTTTTCAGGTGCTGCTGGTGTGGCAGTAGTGCTGAGGGAGGAGGGGTCACCTTCACGGACCTCTGGATGTGACAGAGTCTTCTGTTCATTTCTGCTGACAGGGAGGTGCATTAAAGAAGCCCTTAGAGTGGTACTGGGGCATGCTGTCCATGGAGTTGACTTTGGCATAGGAGGGGAAATTATGTTGTAAATCTTAAAAAATACCAAAACATTAATGAATGAGCATATAATAGCTTGGGCAATAACTTCTATTTAAAGAGATATTGGGGTAACAGTTAAAACTGGGGGTAAGAAAAGCAATCCTACACTTAATGATACTTGGGAAGAAGGATGTTATGGAATAGTTTATATAAAAATAATAAAAAGGCATAACTAACAAGACACATGCCTAACATCACTCTGGTCATTGTGCTCATATGTTTTATTCTCCCCCCTCTTCCTGACAGTTCCTGAAGTCATATGAATAAACCAGAATCTCAGCTCTCGTGATTGTGGACAAAAATCAGGAAAATGTGAACCCTAAAAGTCGACACACCAGAGGCAAATAAAAGGACCCAAGAGTTATTTTTAAAATTCTAGTGATTTTTCAAGCCACTCTCATTAGTTTGGGGGTGTCTGATTAGTGATTTCTGAAAGCCTGTGGTTTGGGAACAGTGCACTGCTATTAGTATTTATTTCTATTGAGATAATTCCCCAAGGCCTCAAAGAGTTTACAGTCTAATTAAAGAAAAGACATCATGAATTATTGTAACAAACCATAGTGTTGTCAGACGCTATCGGTGTGGTGCTCTGCTCTGTTCAATGTTGATATCAGTTGGCTGCGTATATGTGTTCCCTCTGTGTGCTGTCCCAGCTCTGTAGATCGCTGGCACAGCAGACCCCCAGAAAACCCACAATGACCTCACACTCCGATAAAGCACGAAGGCATCCAGGCCAGGTTTATTGTCGAAGAGAAACACAGTCTCCAGCTCCCCGGGTTAGATATCCAAGGTGCTGCTAAGGTGCTGCTAGCTAGTACATATGTGTTCCTTGGCAATGGACCGGCTCAGTCAGTGGCGGGACTTTCCACTGCCCTCTAGGCCAGACAAAGATGTCCACTCAGGGATGCATTCTTATACACAGGTACAAACAGATTACACATCACTCCTGATGTATTGAGGTGCAACCCCTCTACGTAGCAAGGTACAACCCCTCTATGCAGTAAGGTGCCGCCTCTCACCTTGTACATGTTGGTTCGAACAAAACAACTCTATCCATCATATTATCCTTTTGCCCCTGTCCTTGTTATCTGCGTGGAATGTGCAAGTATCGGAGTGTTCTGGTATCTCTAGTGTCCAGTACCTTTTAGGTATGTGTATTTTTGAAACATCAGTGCTGTCGTTGCCAGCTTCTGCGAGCAGGGCCTGCCTCTGGCTCACAGCTTAATTTTGCTTTATGTTAGCAAAGTCTTGACTATTACTTTAGTTCAGGCCTTAGGCCACATACTGGGCCTCTGATATGGGTTTATGTTTCAGGGCCTCATCTTACTACGTATAGGTGGAAAAAGGAAAGGAGGACAATGATATCAGGAATAAAATCAAATGATTCAATAGTCTAACCAGGTGCACAATGTAATGGATCCAAATCATTTTTTAAAATTTTTGCCTATTTCTGTTTTCCAAAATACCACATTCTATTTAATTATTTACCTTTTTCAACATACTGAAACCCTGCTAAAATAACCACTTATCCTTGATCTTCTCTCCACTCCATGTTGTCCTCTCTCATGACAATGATGACAACTTTTATCTCAGTGCTCTTCCTACACCTTCCCGCGCTGAATGAAAGTGGTCCAGTGAGGGCAGAGGAGAGGGGATGGCGTGCCCTGAGCTCTCCAGCTCAAGGTGAAGTTGCTGATGCAGATGCAGAGGCACTGTGGTACTTGAATCATCCGGGGAGAGAGGAAGTTGGAGCGGATGATATATCATCAGAGCAGAAAGATATTCAGAACTAATTATGGAATGTGCGTTTTGCTGAAATCATTACTGGGGTCCAGAAGTCACAGAGGATGTTCATCCCAGCTCTGCTGATTCAGGGTCCGTAGCACCTCTGAGGAGAGGGGAGGGGAGGGAGGGACTAAGGCTATGTCTACACTACAGCTTATGTTGGCATAATTTATGTCACTCAGGGATGTGAATAAACCACCCTTCTGAGCGACATAAGTTACACCGAAATAAGTGTTCATGTGCACAGTGCTATGTTGGTGGGAGATTCTCCTGCCAACATAGCTTCTGCCATTCACTGAGGTGATTTTATTATGCTGATGGGAGAGCGCTCTCTCCTGTCAGCATAGAGGGTCTTCACCAGACATGCTGCAGTGGCGCAGGTGCGTCGGTACAGCTATGCTGCTGTGGCACAGTACATGTAGACATGTCCCTAGCTGTCACAAGAGAAGGGGAGAATTAATGGAGCCCACAGGGAGTGGGGAGAATTGTGCTTCCAGAATCTAAGATTATGTCTATCCAGGAATTTTTTAGAAGAGCTATTCCTAAATAACTCCACTCTGAACTATTTTTCCTTTTCTTTTTTTAAAGATACTTCTATCCCTCCTGATTGTGAAGAGAACATTGAAAGTGTAAACCAATGGAGTACAGCCTTCCTGAGAATGCAGCCAACCTGAAACACGACCTTCGGGAGATGTGAACAGCTTCATTCTTTTCAATGGTTTGTTAAACTCTGAAACATAAAGATGAATTTATAGAGTGTGGTTTTCAAAAGCAGCTAAGAGAGCTGGGCACATGGGAGCTGAGTGCCTAATTCCCCTTTTTGAAAATCTCATTCATGAGTTTCAATATTGTTAACTATTTCACTGCTGATCATTTTAACAGGAACATCGAAGTAATGTACTTTTTTCATAATCCTAAATTGTTTATCATGCTTCCCTGGGTTCCCAAAAACCCTAGCACTCTTTCTTACCAAGTTGCCAGCATTACCACAAGCTTCTCTGATGCAGTTCTGCACTGATATAAAATCTACAATATATCAGACTGTAAATATGAAACAGAATAAAAATATTGAATTTAATATGAAATTACGTCCCTTACTCTTCCTCCTCCCACCCCAATTTTGTAAAATGGTGTCAGAATTTCCAATTTTCTGCACTGGAGGGATGCAGAATCCAGGGACCTTGCCACACAGTTTAGGTCCAGCTTGCCTCAGAATACACAGGGCCTTTTAAGGTATTTGTACGTGGGGAAAATAGTCAGTTGTGGACAAACACTTCTATATTTGCCACATCATCTGCTACTCTCACGGCTGATTACACTTGATACACTCAGTTTCTTGACACAATCCACAATACTCTGATTATTTAGACTTCTTTTCCAGTCTGTCTCCAACAAACAAAAATTTGCTGGTTCTTGATATTTCAACACAATTTAGAATTTAAAATTTTTTAAAAAGTGGGAAAAAAATGGAAACATTTCTGTGAATTTTCCCCCCTTCCTGCCTCTTTCCCTCCCAATTATCTCTAATATTTAACAGCCATGTAGCTATAAAGACATTTTGCTACATTTCTGCTGGAATGACTACCCTGATTCTACAAACTAATTTTACATTACATCCTGAAAGGTTATTTTTTCTCTAGGGAAGCAGTGCAGAGAGCGTTGATCTGCCAGTCTCTTTTTCCAATCCTTAACACATTCTGGAGTTCCAGATTTTTGGCAGTGATTTTTCTGATTTAGTGTCACAGTGAATTGGACAAAGCTCTCCCATAAGTGTCAGTTTCCACAGCTATTTATAATGTTCCTGCATCAGTCATATTTAAAGGTTGTCTAAACATGGAACAGCAACTACCAGGGTCTTGTTAGACACATGTTCTTCTTGGAAATTGCACCTAATCATGCAAAGTAGTCTTTATCATCACACTGGCACACATTTAAGCTCTTCTACTTATCAGGGAACAAGTGCTTTGCAGTTAGTAAAAAAAAAATTAAAGAACCTAGGGCCAGATATTTTAAGATATTTATGAGCCTAAAGATGTAGTGCCTAGTGTGATTTACAAAAGCGCATTGGCACCTAATAGCCATTGAAATCACTAAGCTAGTTGTAGCTTTAGGCATCTAAATATCTTTAGAAATTTGGCCCTTAGTCCTCAAATATTTTTCAAATTTGCATGCCCATTCTCCAGAAAAACTCCTCAGAATCTGATTATAATGAATCTCAGCAACATGCAACTTGCTTCAGCTGAATTTGTTATAAGCAAGTGGAAAGGAGAATTGAGAGAAAAACGCAGTGAAACTGAAATGCTTAAACTTAATAGAGTTGAGAAATCTAATCATTGCATTTCTGCATCCGAATAACTCCAAGTCACTCAGGTGATATTAATCAGTTTGGCTGACTTACTGGCCCTCTGAGCGATTGGAGAATCTGGACATGGACATAATATTTCACACAGCTCCTTTCATTCTGAAATATCCCAGACCACTTCACTATCAGTATATATAAAACCACTACTCAAATAAATGCAGACACTGTATGAAATCCCAGTGTCTGCTAAGACTGAAAGACAGCTCTACAGTTCCTTAATATATTTCTGCATGTCCACTATGGTGGAAGTCCAGTGCTTGGGTCTAGAACTAGACTGCACAAAACACTAGAAGATGTTTCATCGGGAATGATCCTGCATACCTAGAGGATGAGCAATTTTATCTAAAATTTCTTATCTATATATAACTACTATGATTAAATGAATATTATGAGTGTGCAATAATACTAGCCCTAGTACACAGATACAGGAACATGAACTTCCAAAGGTTAGCTTTTAGCCTAGAAGGGATCACAGAAGGTAGGCATGAGTGTATTAGATAAGAAGAGTTTCACTTTGTTGAATGGGTGGGAGATTGTTGTACTGAAATACTAGGTCCTTTCACGAGTTTCGTCAAAGTATGTAATGTTTCTGACAGGTTGGTATACATCTACCTAGATACTGAATCAACAAAACTCGGTAATTTGAGAACTGATACATTTATCTTTAGTTTGGTTAGATACTACCCTTTATAATTAACGTTCTCCTTTGGACTGTCTAAGATAGAATCAAAGAGGGTTTAAACGAGGAAGATTATGCAGATTTTGATGCATTAATTTGGACATAGTAATAGCATCAATTTTTGCAGCAACTTTAAATCAAATTTCAATATTACTGTGTGAACAACTAGGAAATGGTTACAGGCAGCCTGTTTGATGCAGCATGAGATTGACGAGAGAAGCAAGGGGAAAGGCTTTGGGGACTGCAGTCTGCTTTACACAGGAGAATCCTTTGTCTTATGTTGCTTCATGAATTTTTGTGTTTCAATAATATATTGTGCTCTGAGGCAAGGGCAGGGCCGGCTCCAGGGTTTTGGCCGCCCCAAGCAGCCAAAAAAAAAAAAAAAGCCACGATTGCGATCTGCAGCGGCAATTCGGCGGGAGGTCCTTTGCTCCCAGCGGGAGTGAGGGACCGTCCGCCGAATTGCAGCCGAATACCTGGATGTGCCGCCCCTCTCCGGAGCAGCCGCCCCAAGCACCTGCTTGTCAGGCTGGTGCCTGGAGCCGGCCCTGGGCAAGGGCCTGAAACAGACTCAGGCATGGCACTGATCCTTTCCTGGGCTGGTGATATAGCCCACCAGTTTACAAACTGAGTCATGGCTCACTAAATAATCTGGACAACTGATGCATGAAAGAATTATGTCATCCCTTCCACATGGCCTAACTTCTCTCGCTTCCTGTGTGTGATGTACAACTATGAAAGGGCCTGTTATTGGAAAAGATATCTTCTCGAACTTGCAGCTTTTGGCCATGTAGCTTGCAAAATGCTAACTGTAATTTCTAGAAAAGTTCTTGTTCTGAGATCCAAGTTCTTGATGTGTTCCTACTTTCCCTTTCCCATCTCACAGTTGTCAGCTAATACATGCAGAACCTTTAAAATATTTATTTTGTATCCCCCAGTCTTTTGGTTTGTCTGGTATAAACATGCTCTCTCATGAATCAGTCTTCTCCATTACTATTTACCAGCATCATTGTCTTTACTTTTAAATAAGCATTAAAATATTTGTTCTGCTTTCCTATGGTATGAAGAATTAAGCCGCATACCTGTATTTCCCAACTCCTTATTCAACTTCATAGAGATCCTGTAGCAAACAAAGCACAGATTCCAACAAATCCAATTCCCTGAATGACTACCATGAAAAGTCAGTTTTTATATCCTTTTACAGTCAAATATTCCTTTTATAGTCCCCTTCTTTCTTTTAACTTTTCTTATTGGCACTTATCATTATTATGCAGTATTTACTTCAATACTATATTGAATAAAGCCAGAAATCAAGTTCTCTCTGCTTTATTGAACTAGTAACAAACTGCTTACAAAGGAGCATCAGCTTCCATTACTTTCCTGTGTGTTAACTAAAAACACTCCCCACTACATCTCACACAAGACCTTTACATTCCCCCTACATTTCATCATAGATTCATAGAGTTTAAGGCAAGGTGGGGACATTAGTCTGATCATTAAATCATGTAGTCTGACCTCCTGCATAACACAAGATATAGCATATTTTCTGCAATATTATATTTTATCATTACATCTATAATTAGCCATTCCTTATAGCATTTATAATTTTTCAGCTATATTATAAAATGGAGGCATGACTACTGAGAAGTAAGTAACAAAAGCAATTTAATGGCAAATTATATATGGGTGCCAGTCTTAGGTAATGCATCTGACTTCAAGAAGCTGTCTTTCCATATCCTTTATTTTGAGCATTCTGAAATGATTTCAGGCTATCATTGAATCAATAACAGTATGATCAGTACAAAAAATAAAGCTATTTTACTAAGACTATTTTCACACTGGAGTCTGTAGAGGATACATCTGTACCTCTTTAAGACCCTGGTCATGCAAATTGATCCACGCTAGTGGAGTCCTACAGTACTTCAGTGGGGACATACAGTTCCTCTCATATGGGTCTGTTTCCATGATCTAATGCTCCTCCTCATTATGAAACTCTGTGCATTTTTAATTAGCAGAGAGAATTATCAGAGAGGTAGAAAGAGAGTGAGAGAGAAGTCATACAGTTTTGGAACTTCATTAGCACCAATAAATCCTGTTGCATGCAAATGAGCTAAAAAACTCCGAGCAATTAGCCTTTCCTTTTAACTTGAGTGTTTTAGTGCAGATTGGTAGCTAATCAAGCTGGGAAATTGAAATAGAGTGTGTAAAAAATTGTTTATGAGTAATATTGTAAACAAGCATTGCGATAGCACTGTACCTGTTTTAGTGCTATAATAAAATAAGCAGTGAAATCAGCATTGCATCGATTTAGGTATAATTGTACAAATTGCTAGCTAATCAGACTGAGAAAATTGAACCAGAGCTTGGAAGAACAATACGATGTGCTATTAGTTTAGTGTGTTTAGCTATGTATTTAATGCATTTGAGTAAATACCATGGAAGAGATTTTTTAAACAAAATTATAAAAGACTGTCCTGATTCTGATCTCACTTACACCATTGTAAATCTGGATTAATTCCACTGACATCAGTGGAGTCACACTGCTATAAAACTGGTGGAAGAGAGAGGAGAATCAGAGCCTCTTTATTGTTTTCTGCTGTGTTGAGCCATAGGCATTTCATTAAAAATGCAAAACTGGTCAAATGCATAAAATTCACAGAAACAAACAGCTCAGTTTATCAAGCCAGCTGCAGTCAGCAGTTCAATGTATTTTGACATGCTCTACACAGCAGGGACATAGTTAGAGCTGTGCAAGCCTGGCTCAAAGGCTTGTGAACTTTTCAAGAGGTTCAAAAAAGCTTAAAAATTCGTGAGACAGAGAGGGATTGACTTGATGCTTCTTTCCTGTAAATTCTGTTATTTAAGTTTTTACACGCTCTAGTGCAGTGCATAAATGTGTGAACTATCTAGCCCTGTGGATGTAGCCTGATGTACTTGAATTTTAAAGAGGTGTGATACAAAGCAAAACTTTTCTATATTTGACCAGGTGAAAACAGTTAGGCTTGATCCTCAGAGGCAACTTGTAACTTGAAGTGCCCTGCCACCTAATGGAATCCACATCCCTGAACAGGGCCGGCTCTGGCTTTTTTTCCGCCCTAGGCAAAAAAGCCACGCGCTGCGACCCCCTCCCCCCCCGAGCGCGGCAGGGGAGGGCGCCGAGCCCGGCCACGGGCCGCAATCCCCGACCGGCCAAAGCGCTGGGAGGAGGGCGGAGAGCCCGGCCGGGGCTCTCCGCTCTCCCCGGCGGCCAGAGTGCCGGGAGGAGGGCGGAGAGCCCCCGGCAGCCAGAGCGCTGGGGGGAAGGGTGGCGAGCCCACTGCGGCTCCACTCTCCCCGGTGGCTGGAGCGCCGCGGGGAGGGCGGCAAGCCCAGTCGCGGCCCTGCTCTCGGGCCGGAGCGCCCCGCCAAGCCGCCCCCCTCCAGACGCTGCCCCAAGCACATGCTTGGTGGGCTGGTGCCTGCAGCCGGCCCTGTCCCTGAGTTATGTGCCATACAGGCAAGGGGAGAGTTACGCACCTAAAAATGGGATCTACAAAAGCCAGCACACTGATCAGGGAGCTGCATATGCTAACCAAGAGCAGATGTTAAGGAGAGAGGAATGTGTGATGTTAGCAGACCAGGTGCCAGCTCAAGCCAAGGCTCCTAGGCCTCAACTGAACACTGACAAATGCATAGCTGGAAACCATTTTGGCTCGCCTGTGTGAAAGTATTGTTAAAATAATTATTAGAGTTGTAAAAATGTGTTTAGTGTTTAGACTTTATGAAATTCTTATAAGTTGCTGCATGTATTATCTCACTTATTACATCTGTGCCCCATGTTATAAGGTTATCCTGAATGTTTGTATTGTAAACCTGCTGTCTTCCTACAGAAGTTGTTAGGTCCTGCCCACCAAGAAGATCCACTAAAACCAAATGAGCCATTGTGAAACAGCAAAGAACAAAGACTTTGTTAATTACTGCCCACAATACCCATGAAGAGGAGATATGCATGTGGACTCATCCCATCAGCTTGAACTCTGGGGGAAAGGAATCAAAATCCCTGACAAGAAGAAACTGTATCTTGGTTTCTGAGGGGCAAGAATTACTAAGCATAAGCAAAAGATACCCAGTGCTTGGCCTGGCTAGCCATAAATGACATATAGAGCATGCTTATTAGAAAAGTTTCTACCATCTTTTGGAATCTAAGACTTTTAACTTGTGTGTGTATGTTCGCCTGCCTCAACCTTGTAAATAACTCTGTTATTTCTTTTTCTTAGTTAGTAAATTTTTAAATAGTGTATTACAGGATTGACTACAAGCACAGTCTTTGGTGTAAGATCTAGAGTGCAATTGACCTGGGGTAAGTGACTGGTTCTTTGGGAGTAACCTGAATATTGTTGTTATTTTTGGAGTAAGGGGCTATCTATCCCAAAGGCAAGCTTACCTGGGTTGTGGCAAGATAGACCAGAGTACCCAAGGGGACTGTCTCTAGCTCCATGTTAAGGGTGTTGTTGTAGTGTCTAAGGAGTTCACACCCTAGTCCAGACAGTGTGACACACACCTGTTGCTTTGTTGGTGAAATCTATTTATAGAACTCACAACCAATTTGGGATGTGTACCCTGCTTCTTAGTTGGCATTCATGCCTTTGAGACGCTCCAGGCAGCTTGACAGTGTGTGCTAAGCCCTCAAAGGGGCTTAGGTGCTTACTTCTTCTCAGGATTTGACGCTGTGAACCCTCTCTTGAGGTTAGAGGCCTAGCCCTTTCTCACAAAAGAACTGAGGAGCAGATGCACGTCTTATAATCTTTAGCCAATAGTTAGAGGATGTGGGAGACCCTGTCTTCCTGATTGGGACTAGACACTTTAACCCAGGTCTCCTGCCTCCAAGGTGAGTGCCATATTAACTGTTGAACAGAGTCACTCTCACTTTTTATTTTGCCTGATGACTCTTTAATTATTTATACAAAGTGGAACAGCTTCAGCAGGAGAGAAACCCATCCTCAAAATCCCATAGCCCAGTGACTAGGGTACTTTCCTGAGAAATAGGAGATATGGGTCTTCCACATCCTGGGTGAGTGCCCCAGCCATTGGGCTAAAGATTATAAAGTGGGCAGCACTGTCACCTCTTCCTCCAGCTGTGTTTTGTGCTGGGCCTGATCTAGTACATGTGTTCTAAGGTGGCCAACTGGACTGGGCTCTGCAGGCTGGATAGATACAGCATTGCTCATTTTGAGAATCACACTGGGGCTTAGGCATGAGCTAGGCAGCCAGGCATCAGGACTTAGGCAGCTGTCCACATGCTCACTGGCAGATTTTTAGGTGTCCAGGGGACTTTGTCAGCAGAAACGTAGGCATTTTAAGCATCTACAGGGTTAAGTAGCAGCTGAACAATTGTTTTGAGGATATCATTTTAGACTTAAGTGCCTAAAGGGTCAGGTAAGCGTATAAATCCCCTTGTGAATGTAGTCCTTAAATGCTAGTGGCACTTATCTATCCAATGCCAGAACTGTTTGAAAGGCCTCATTGCTCTTATAAAGCCCCCTTTGCATCTGTTATCTCAGTGATGCTCAGAGAAACAGTGTAACAAAATTATAAGAATTACTAAAGCAGTAATAACTTGAATGAGGTTCACTCTAATATAATCCAAAAAAAGTCACAGTTCACTCTCTCTATCTTCAGGTTGTATACTTCTGAGTCACACATGGACTGGAAAATGGAAGTTAGAATATTCACTCTTTTGGGATGGTTTAGAATCCCTTAAAAAGTGACTTCAAAGCAGAAATAAAAGTTGAGTTGAACCCAGTTTTCTTTGCTGAATGCCTCAATTAAACAGGCTTTTGAATTATTTAGCACAGAAAGAATGGACCTGATTCTCATTTACTCCATTCCCATACTTGGGGTATTTTGGGGCAGCGAGGAATTTGTTTGAACCCCAGTGTAAGTTAAGAGTAGTCAAGACACTGTTCTAACTTATGCTTTGTTTCCCATAGCCCTCTTTGAACCGTGGGAAGCAAAGAATAGCCCATGTGCGGTATGCTTGGGAAAGCGTCCCTCCCTGCTCAGATATCTGGGAGAAGAGCCAGCATGAAGCCCTTATGGTAACTCTGTCACAGCCAGGGAGATCTCCTGCACAGAGGGTATTATTGGGAGGTAATATCTACTTCTTTTACATTTCTTAATTCATCCAGAGGTGCATAAAGAAGCCTTAATGTAACTGAGAAAAAGTCCCAATTATTTTAAATATAATTTCCCCCCTTCCACCAGAGTGCAATATTAATGGTTCTTCCTGGTTTACTGAACATTTTTTAGACTATAACATCACTGTTACAAGAAGTATCATTGCAAGGGAGTCATGTAACAGAATAGCACATCCTGAAGTATATTCAGGAGACAAAAGAGGCAAGATCTGAAAACTGAACTCAGTTCTCTTCTCTGGTACAGAGTGCTAACAATAGTATCATTGGTCCAGCCACTAACACAACTTTGCAAAACTTACACAAAAATTTACCACCCCATACACAAAATCTGATTGCTGACTTTTTCCAAATCAGGGACCTGTCAATTCTCTTATTCTGCTGCTGTGGAATCCACTCTTGGCTCATTTTATGAAGTTAATGAAAATTGAATCAAATGTGAACCAAATCAATGATATCTTGGCCCAGAGTGGCATCCTGAAATTCACCCAACTTTTGCCAGGTCACCGGTTTATAGTACCAACTGTTTACCAACTGTGTTTCCTCAGCAGGTCCAGCTGGGTTTGGCCCCCTTCTGTTGACTTCTTTCCAAGAGCTGTGACCAGCTGCTAAACATAGTGACATATTATGCTTTAGTTATCCATGGGAAAATAACAAAAGAATAGATGCATATTGTCTTACCTGTATTTAGCATTTGCCTCATGCAAGTGGGTAGCCTGATATAGCCTTGGTATCCCTTCCCCTCCCCCACTTTTCTGGGCACTAAATTAAGTTACGTCTACACTTCATTTTATGTTGGCATAAATTATGTCGGTCTGAGGTGTGAATAAATCACCCTCCTGAGCAATATAAGTTACACCAACATACGTGCCAGTGTAGACAGTGCTATGCCGGCGGCAGAGTTTCTCCCACTGATGTAGCTTCTGCTGCTCATGGGGGCTGGAAGTAGTTAAGCTGACAGGAGAGTTCTCTTACATCAGCTTAGAGTGGCTACATTAAAGAGCTTACAGCAGTGCAGCTGCTTGTGCTCCTGTAAACTCTAGTGTAGCCCTGCCCTTACTGTCTGTTTCTCTGCAAGCCCTCTATCTCAGACTCGACAGGGGATCAGCTTTTTAACTGCTTTCAAGCTCTTTGAAGGTTCTCACCTTGAAACCCTGGAAACTTCATGCTGGGAAATTCACCCCCATTCATCATGGGGCCAGCCAGCCCCTGATTCCACATTAGTGGAGGTAAATCTCCAAAGAATTATCAGCCCCATTGTCTGAATACTGGCCATTGGAGCTGTCTACAGCCATTAACTTTTGGTTCCTGCAGATCTAAGTTAACTAAGGCTGATTTAACTTTTAGTTACCCATTACCCAGCAACACAATAACCTCTACACCCATATATATATATACACACCTCTACCCTGATATAACGCGACCCGATATAACACAAATTCAGATATAACGTGGTAAAGCAGCGCTCCGGGGGGGCGGGGCTGCGCGCTCCGGCGGATCAAAGCAAGTTCAATGTAACACTGTTTCACCTATAACGCAGTAAGATTTTTTGGCTCCTGAGGACAGCGTTATATCGGGGTAGAGGTGTATATAACCCTTCATAAAACTCATGCAGATAATTTCCACATTCTTCACAATAACAATATAAATGTCCATGTTGTTAACTATTTTACTGTGGATCATTTTAGCAGGAACAGATGGATTATGTGTTTATCTCTCAATCCCAAACTGCCTCCCAAACCTCCTTAGGAGCCAATAATCTAAACTGCCCCTGCCAAGGTGGCACAACCTCCAGTTTCTCTCTACAAACTTTTACAGTGTAACTGTGTACTGGTTTTTATATACATATGCGGCATATTAACAAATGGAAATGTGGAAGAGTGTGAACTATTTTGAATGTAACACTACAATCATTAAAACAGAGGCTATTATATTGACTGTATGATCTATTTCTTAATTAATTCATTAGCTCCCCTTCACCCCTTTTTTTTAATTTAACTGAAGCTGAAACAACATGCACTAGAGCAGTGGTTCCCAAACTTGATCCACTGCTTGTGCAGGGAAAGCCCCTGGCAGACCAGGCTGGTTTGTTTACCTGCCACGTCTGCAGGTTCGGCCAATCGCAGCTCCCAATGGCCACGGTTCACTGCTCCGGGCCAATGGGAGCTTCTGGAAGCAGCGGCCAGTATGTCCTTCGGCCCACGCCACTTCCAGCAGCTCCCATTGGCCTGGAGCAGCGAACCACGGACACTGGGAGCCATGATCGCCCGAACCTGCGGACGCGGCAAGTAAACAAACTGGCCTGGGCCAGCCCACCAGGGGCTTTCCCTGCACAAGCGGCGGATCAAGTTTGGGAACCATTGCACTAGAGAATTATGGAATTCAGGGCCTTTGCTCCATTTTTCATTTGTCTGTGGGACCATGACTACAATGAATAAAGATACTGAAAAAATTAATGATAATCTACTCAGCAGACAATTGCTTTAAAAACACCTGCTCAGGACAAGTGGGCAAAAAGAATTTTGCAAGGATGTACTTAACTCTTACAAATAGATTTGGCAAAATTCAATTGTTTTTTTTTTATAAATAAAACAGATGTTGATTTTTTTATTTTTTATTTTTAATGTGGAATTGTTTATTTTTAATCTTTTTTTTAATCCATTTAAATTTTTACAGTTGCACATCATTATGGATTTTTTCAATTTTTATCAATGTAAGTGTTCATAATTGCAGGAAATTATGGGGAGATCAGCAATCGGAGGACACACAACAATTATTTAATAACAAAATATGCTGTTATTCAAAAAGATAAAGTTTGATAACCGTTTAAACAGAAATTGTAAACATCATATGTCAAAATATACAAAGTAAATATCCTTGAATAAAACAGTAATAAGTTCTCAAGTAGTATTTTTCTTACTTTGCCTTACTGTAAATTTTGATTATTATCAATGGAAATATTTTTTCATCAGTTTGTGTGTATAGGTGAAGTCCAACATTTACTAATAAAAATCTTCAAAGCCTGCTTACAATCTGTTGGTAAATGGTAATGGTCAAATATTGCCATTAGTGATGCCTGTGTTACTGCCAGTGAAGTAGAAAGCAGCTGTGTCAAGGGCAGGAAATGGCAACATTAAAATTGAGTAACCAGTGCAACCAGTATTTATTCTGCTTTGCAGGATGCCATATATCTTCTAGACTTTCACAGTTTTATACGTGTTTCTCTTTTTCTTGGCCTGGCTACCGTTGAACAACTTCTTCAGTGTATTAAACTCACACAGAATTGCTTTCAATTTCACATTCATTCCATCTAATTTTCTAAACATATATATGGTAGCAACTGCAAAATAAATTCTATTCTCTGATTTCAGGAATTGTACTCCTTACAATCTCTTAGGCCAGATCTACACTTAAAACACTGCAGCTGCACCAGTTCTGCTGTGCCATTGTAGCACTTCAGTGAAGACGCTACTACATTGACATGAGAGCTTCTTCCATCATCATAGTTAATCCGTGTCTGCAGGAGGTGGTAGCTATGTCACCAGTAGAAGCCCTCCCACGGGTTAAATTGGTATAACTGCATCACTAAGGATGTGGGTTTTTCACAACCCTGAGTGATGTAGTTATACTGATGTAAGTTTGTTATGTAGGCCTGGTCTGAGGGTAGTGATGGAATAAAGGATTTTGCTCATACCCTTCCTATAGGTTAGATATACTTTTTGGAAGGCTCCACTTCCAGTCTGCAGCATTATAGAAAATGTGATAGAGATTCTTTCTCTTTCCAAACAATACTTATGTTTTTGTTTTTTTAAAGTGGTGGCAGTTGTGATATACTAACAATCTTCAGCCTGATGATGTGAAGACCTAAGGCAGTGCCAGGAGAACAGCGTGTGATGAGCGTTACTTTTCAGACATCAGAAGTGGACTCGTGTGTTTGAACAAACTGTTGAGATGGTTGCAACACTAAGTACTAGTGAATAACTCCATAAGCTTCTATGAAGGAGTTTGTCATATGACATCAGAATTAGAACTGGCCAAATTTTTTCAGACCAATAGTTTATTTGCTGAAAAATGCAGTTTCAGTCAACCCAAAACTGTTTGTGAATTTGACATAACCTCACTAAATAGTTTCAGTCAAAAAAAAAGTTCAGATTCCCAAAATGGCCAGAGGAGAAGGTGGTGCCCACCTTATAACTATTAGCTCAGTGGTTAGAGCACTTACCTAGGATGTGGAAAACCCCCATTCACTCCCCCCACCCCCGCTTAATGTGGAGCAGCAATTCTAACTCGGGTCTCCAACCTCCCAAGAGAGTGGCCCAGCCACTGGACTATGGGATATTCTGGAGCAGATTTCTCTCAGTCTCTCTTGTTGAAGCTGTTTCACAGTATAGAACTAATTAAAGAGTCACTAGAAGCAGGCACTTGAAGTTGGGTCTCCCACATCCCAGGTGAGTGCCCTAACCACTGGGCTATAGAACGTGTTCTCTTTCTATCCCAATGACAGTAGTATATAAAGAGGAACAGCTTCAACAGGAGACACTGAGAAAGAACCCCATAGCCATGTGGTTAGGAAAAACTGGGACAGGTATAGTGAGTGGGTCTGCAACTATGTGGGTTCACCAGCCAACCCCAACCTGCACATCTGGGTCCACCAGCCAACCTGCACACAGCTGCTACCAGAGCATTAGCAGTGCAATTCAATGACCTGAGCCTCCTCCATAATTCCAGTGGAACTCCACTGCACACAACTGATTGTACTCAACATCTGAAGATTCTATGAATTGGCCCATGTTCAAGAAAGATTACTCCCACTCACATATTTATTCAAATGTGTCAGTATTCAGACACCATCCCTGAGCTAATATACTATGAAGGTGCTATACTGTAGAATACACAAAGAAGAAAGGTAGAATATAGTGAAAAGACAAGAGGTGATCTTTAGTTATCCAGTTAAAAGAAAAGCCGATGCAGGACAGGTATTAATCTCTATAATGTAATTTTAAAAGGATCTTAAATTAAGCTTCACAGAAGCTTCACATTGGTTCTGGGAAAGGGTTGGCTCAAAAATGAAGATGGAGTTTGGCTCTCGAGGAAGTTATCTTATTACTCAGAATCTTATAGGACTTCTGAAAGTAAATTAATACTGATGCTTTCAGACTTGCAGTGTATCTTTGTTCCCACTGCTAAGGGGAAATAGCTGTTTTTTATTATATTATATATATTGATTATGGTTTTTTTTAATTATAATAAAAATTCACTACATCCTGTATGTTCCATCTTGCCACCAAAACCAAAGGACCTTGCCTCAAAGGCTAAGCTCTGGAGGGGCTTAGTTCCGGAAGTGGCAAAGTGCAAGAGCAGCTGATTATACAGAACGAATCCAGAGAAAGTCACCTTCTCATTTAGTGCACATTAGCATTTGGTCTTGCCCCAGCTACTGTACTAGGTAATTGAATTGTTTAATTTGCAGCTGGATTGTTTTAGCTGCTCTTTTTCTCATCTCTCATTACTGAATGATACTTAACTCCCATAAGAGTAATTTAAACTGAAAGTCTGTCTTTGCTTTGCATAGCACTAAGCTCAGTTGCTTTATAATGAGTAAATAAACAATCCACTACTTTAATCATTGTTGTTATACACCTGAAAACCGCTATGTAAACTACATAAACACCTCTATGCTCTGGTACATATGTCACTTTAATTTTCTGCAGTGGGTGTTTAATTAGATTGGCATCTGAGAAACAAACTGAAATCCATTTCCTTTCAGCTGGCATGAACTAAACATTAACATTAGATCTCTGAATACTAAAAAGCTTGAATGATTAGGATAAGCCGTAATGAGAAACAAAAGAAAAGGATTCTGATACAGTTCTGATTACAAAGGGAAAAGGTTTACATGATGATACCATCGAAATACCCATGAAGCAATATTGCATTTGCAGTGTTCAGTCAGAGGACTGGGTTTTTTTACTAGCTCCACTGAATTGCTGCACTGAATCTACATGATTTTAGTTGTACAATATTAAAGAAAACCAGATTAATGGCTTTCTAAGGTGTATTATTAAGTGAAGGGTATAGATATAACATTGAATAAAATGCCACTAATTAGTGTTCATTAGGAGGCCACAATGATGGACTGAACATACAAGAGCTAAGAAAAAAATTGCAAGGGGTCATTCTTTGATTAACGGTAACTTTGTCAGAGGTTTACTCTACAATTTCAATACTTTTACCCTGATCGTATTTCCTGTGTAATGTGGGACCTTGTAAATTAAGTAGCTGCATTCTGAAAACCCATTCACCATGCTTTGAATATACAAGGCTGACAAAATGCCTGGCTGAAGCTTGAGAGGTAGTTGAAATGAAAATAACCTATCCTTGGTACAATTAAATGAGACATAACACCCGGTGACAAATTAGGGGATCATTCATCTTATCTTAGAAAAGCATTGAAATTTCATTTGCAAAATCTAAGTGTTTCTTTAGGAGTTTCTCTTTCACTGTGTATTCTAAAAGCAGTTCAGATGAGTGCACACATCTTGACTAGATAACAAAGCAACAGGGGTCTGATTCTCCATTGCCTTGCACCTTGTGTAGTCATTAACACTCTGAGAGTGGGCACAGAGACAGTATAAAATGCTACCAATCTGATACAATAGTACTTACCCCCACTTTGCACAGATGTGATACCTGATCCAGTTACTGTCCTGAAGAGGGCTTGATATGTCTGCACAAGATGGAGTGAAGAATCAGACCCCACAAGGGTATGACTCCCTTTTCGCTTGTCCTGTGCTGCAGACATGAACTAGTTTATAAAGCAACTTCTTAGGCTATTGCTGGCATTTGAAGAATATTTTATGTGGCACTCTGATGCAGAATCTCTGAAAGTTAATTTCCATATAAAGTCTGTCATGCAGATAACTAAAGGTTCTCTCTTTCAAAAATGAGCCAAGCCTTCTAGCTTCACAAGACCATAGAAGCTGCGGCAATTGTGGTTGGTTGAACCTACCGGGCATCAAGGTCATTTGGACTACAGTAGTTAGTTGTGAAGTTCTGCAGTTACTGCCTGCAGGGACTGCAAAAGGGTAAAGTGCTCATGCCGATGTGTTCATCTCATCTACAGGCCTTTATGCTTTAGTCACCCAATGATTAACAATTTGATCTATACAGCAATTATTATTTAAAGGTAAAGGCTTTGCAGCTGTAGGCTTGATTAATGCACTAAATTAACCCTATATCATCTTGATTTTAGTAGGAGACGTGGTGTATCTGCCCCATCTCTTAGGCCTGGAGGTCTCTGGAGGTCTTCTCTTTACTAATCATGGACTCAACATCCTTACTGGAAATAGCATTATCATTTGAGGCTTTTCGTGGAACTGATTGCTAGCAACTCATTATATTCCAGCTTGGGAGAGCCTTACATACAGCAGTTCCGGCTATCTGTATAACACAAAATGTAAAATACCATTGTTTATTCTTCTACAATGAAAAAAATCCATTCAGTAAAACAATGAAATCCCTGTACCACTTTAGAAATATAAAAGAGCTGACATCAGAGTCTGGACAGACTAGTGTGTATTGCTTCCGGTCCTCTGTATTGCATCAGTGGCATTTTCAGTATAGAAGTTACTTGGGACAGGTGGGAGAAGCTTATGGCAGAGATAGACTAAGTATTTCTATATACAGTGACACTAATTAGTGCCATAATGAATAACAAAAATCAATCATTAGAAAATTAAAAAGATACTTTTAGGCAGAATTGGATTGTGCAGTTCTGCCTAATAGTACGTATTGATCTCCTGAGACAGGTGAGCATTATGATTATGAAGTAATAAGAAATACTGTCTATTAACAATATATTTTAAAAATCCTAATGTTAATCCTCTAAAGATAAGGTTTCCACCCAATAATGACAAGTAACCAAAGAATCCATTGAGGCAGGGAGAGCCAATATTTGTAATTATGGCCATGATTCATCAAGATGTTAATTTGATGGGATTCCTCACTTGCTTAAAGTTAGGTACATGCTTAAGTACTTTGCTAAATCCCGGCCTACATCAGGAAATTCTTAGGAATAAAGTTTAGTGAGTAGATCACGTAGAAACTATCAGCAATCGATATAGTCCTTTTAGATTAGTAAAATTGAAGAGATTGTTGATAAAATAGCTACATAAAAGTATAGGACTAGGTGCTGATACTCTTCCTCATCTTCAGTGGGACCACTTCTTGTATTCTTGGTGGTATTCAACATGAGTATGAGCAGAACAGAATCTATCTTTTGCTAAATAAGGCTCTATTTATAGCCTTGGAATTAGCCAAAATTTGCATTTATCTCAGAGGGAGCTGAACATACTTTCAAGACCAATATTTGGCAGAAAGAATTTGCTAAAATATATTTTCTAAACAAGTATTAGAAACACCTGCCACCATTGCAATTTTTCATAATTGGAAATAATGTTGTCACGTGTAAGAGTTGCCAGTTTAATACTTCTCCAGCAGCTGGTTCAATCTGATGATGTAATTTAGTAAGCAGCATAAACATCTCACCATATGAATATGTGACCAAGGTATAAGTTCAGAAGTTGCTGCAGAACTTTTCAGAAAATCAAATTTTTATTGATTAATATAGCAGTACATGCTTTACTAATCTCCCCCAGCCAGTTGTTTAATTAATTAAATTTTGCTATACAACAACCTTGGTTGTTTTCTGCATTTGTCCTTCATTCACTTTTTTGACATTTTGACAGCATTTCTTCTGTCCATCATTACATTTCAAGATAACAGCTTTCTGTTGATGGTAGTGATTGTTCTTTATTATAGTGGTGGTGTTGGAGAGAGGGCTTTGGATTCTTCAACCACGGACTGTTGTTCCAGGAAGAAGGATTGCTAGGAAGAGAGAGAAGAGCATCTTCTCAGGCAGGCTTGCTAACCTAGTGAGGAGGGCTTTAAACTTGGCTCGCTGGGGGATGGTGAATTAAGCCCAAAGGTAAGTGGGGAAGTGGGATACTGGAGGAAACACAAGGAGGAGGGTGTAGAAAGTAGGGCAATTGGCTAGTTATATTAGGTGCCTCTACATGAATGCAAGAAGCCTGGGAAACAAACAGGAAGAATTGGAAGTCCTGGCACAGTCAAGGAACTATGATGTGATTGGAATAACAGAGACTTGGTGGTGTAACTCAAATGACTGGAGCACTGTTATGGATGGGTATTAACAGTTCAGGAAGGACAGGCTGGGAGAAAAGGTGGAGGAGTTGCACTGCATGTAAGAGAGCAGTATGATTGCTCAGAGCTCCAGTATCAAACTGGAGAAACACATGTTGAGAGTCTTTGGAATAAGTTTAGAGGTGAGAGCAACACAAGTGATGTCATGGTGGGCATCTGCTATAGACCACCAGACTAGGAGGATGAAGTAGACGAGGCTTTCTTCAGAAAACTAACAGAAGTTTCCAGATAACAGGCCCTGGTTCTCATGGGGGACATCTGCCAGGAGAGCAATACAACAGTGCACGGACAATCCAGAAAGTTTTTGGAGAGTGTTGGGGACAACTTCCTGGTGCAAGTGCTAGAGGAACCCACTAGGGGCCGTGTTGCTCTTGACCTGGTGCTGACAAAGAGGGAAGAATTTATATGGAAAATAGAAGTGGGTGGCAACCTAGGTAGCAGTGACCAAGAGATGGTCGAGTTCCTGACTAAAGGAAGAAAGGAGAGCAGCAGAATTCTGGTCTTCAGAAAAGCAGAGTTTGACTCCCTCAGGGAACTGATGGACAGGATCCCCAGAGAGGCTAATATGAGAGGAAAAGGAGTCCAGGAGAGCTGGCTGTATGTTAAAGAAGTATTATTGATGGCGCAGGAACAAACCATCCTGATGTGCAGAAAGAACAGCAAATATGGCAGGCGACCAGCTTGGCTTAACAGAGAAATCTTTGGTGAGCTTAAACACAAAAAGGAAGCTTACAAGAAGTGTAAACTTGGACAGATGACTAGGGAGGAATATACAACTATTGCTTGAGCATGCAGGGGTGTAATCAGGAAGGCCAAAGTACAAATGGAGTTGCAGATAGCAAGGGATGTGAAGGGCAACAAGAAGGTATGTTAGCAACAAGAAAAAGGTCAGGGAAATTGTGGAACCCTTATTGAATGGGGGAGGCAACCTAGTTACCAATGATGTGGAAAAAGCTAAAGTACTTTTTTTGCCTCGGTCTTCACAGACAAGGTTAGCTCCCTGATTGCTGCACTGGGCAGCACAGTATGGGGAGGAGGTGAGCAGCTGTCAGTGGTGAAAGAACAGGTTAAGGACTATTTAGAATAGCTGGACATGCACAACTCCATGGGTCTGGATCTAATGCATCTGAGAGTCCTGAGGGAGTTGGATGATGTGATGGCAGAGACATTGGCCATTATCTTTGAAAACTTGTGGCGATTGAGGGAGGTCCCGGATGATAGGAAAAAGGCAAATATAGTGCCCATCTTTAAAAAAGGGAAGAAGGAGAATCTGGGGAACAACAGATCAGCCAGCTTCACCTCATTCCCTGGAAAAATCATGGAGCAGGTCCTCAAGGAATCCATTTTGAAGTACTTGGAGGAGAGGAAGATGATCAGGAAAAGTCAGCATGGATTCACCAAGGGCAAGTCATGCCTGACCAACTTGATTGCCTTCTATAATGAGATAACTGACTCTGTGGATATAGGGAAAGTGGTGGACATGAGATATCTTGACTTTAGCAAAGCTTTTGATAAAGTCAAGCAAGTTAAAAAAGTATGAATTGGATGACAGTATTATAAGGTGGATAGAAAGCTGGCTAGATTGTCGGGCTCAATGGGTAGTGATCAATGTCTCAATGTCTTGTTGGCATCCGGTATCAAGCGGAGTGCCCCGGGGTCAGTCCTGGGGCCAGTTTTGTTCAGCATCTTCATTAATAATCTGGATGATAGAATAGATTGCACCCTCAGCAAGTTCATGGATAACACTAAGCTGGGGGGAGAGGTAGATATGCTAGACAGTTGGGATAAGGTCCAGAGTGATCTAGACGAATTGGAGGATTGGGCCAAAAGAAATCTGATGAGGTTCAGCAAGGACAAGTGCAGAGTCCTGCACTTAGGATGGAAGATTCCCATGCACTGCTACAGGCTGGGGATTGACTGGCTAAGCAGCAGTTCTGCAGAAAAGAACCTGGGGATTATAGTGGATGAGAAGCTGGATATGAGTCAACAGCATATTGGGCAGAAGCATTGCCAGCAGATCAAGAGAAGTGATTATTCTCCTCTATTCGGCACCGGTGAGGCCACATCTGGAGTACTGCATTCAGTTTTGAGCCCCCAACTACAGAAAGGATGTGGAGAAACACTGCTCTACAGCCAAAATGCTTCTGAAATAAATGTAGTCAAACTTTACTAATTCTGGGTCACTGAGAACGAAAACGATGCTTAAAATTGTTGATTGGCTCTAGTTTTCAAGATATGCTATTAGGTTAGTATATACGACCCTTGACTTGGAAATGACGGAGGATAAGTGAGTTATAAAGGGAAGGGATCTCAATTTAAACCAGAAATGACTAAAATACATCTTTGACTGGATCTATGAATAAATCTATGATTGGGTTTGGACAGTACTTGCTTTTTAGGCAAAACAATGAATGATGCAATCTGAAGCTGGTATTGCGTCATACATGATCTGAATTGCATCATATTATTCCTAGAAGTCATGAATGATGCAATCATAACGAAGCTTACATCACTCTGCTGAACAAATGGCCCTATATCAGCTCTAGAAATCATACAGTTTCGTGCTCTCTTATTTGTCAGTGTTTGATTTTGCAAAGGCACACATTTCTGTTTAGCCAAAGTGAGCAGAGATGCCTCGTACTTGTGTGAACAGTGCAGATAACTTCTGCTATGTTTGTGGTGAAGTGACTTTTGCATCACAAAAGCGCAGTATAACCACTATGGTTAAGAAAGCCTATCACCTTTATTTTGGCTGCAAAATTGGAGATCAGGACAAGAGGTGGGCCCCACACATATGCTGCAATACTTGTGCAACAAATCTTCACCAGTGGTTGAACAGGAAAAGGAAATCTATGTCTTTTACAGTGCCAATGATTTGGAGAGAGCCAACAGATAATACCAGCAATTGTTATTTCTGCATGGTGCCTCCAGTTGGGAAAGGTGTGTCAAAGAAGAAAAAGTGGACTGTGCACTATCCAAACATTCCATCAGCTGTACACCCAGTATCCCACGGAGAAGGACTGCTGGTTCCTGATGCACCAGAATCATTCTCACTTTAGTCAGACGAGGAAGAGGAAGGAAAAGGATGAAACTTCTGGTCCTGAACCATCAGTGTCACAGGACCCACATTTTCTTCCATCCTCCTCCTCTGAACCACACCTCATAACACAAGGTGAACTGAATGACCTTGTCAGGGATTTGGAACTACCCAAGAGTAAGGCAGAGCTGTTGGGCTCCAGACTACAGCAGTGGAATCTCCTGGCAGGTGATGTTAGGGTTTCCATGTTCCGTGACCGTCAAAAGGATCTTGTCCCATTCTTCTTCATGGAAGGTGATCTTGTAGCCTGCAACAACATCGATGGTGTGATGGCAGCCCTCAACATCGTTCACGATCCAGATGAGTGGAGACTGTTCATTGATTCATCGAAGACGAGTCTTAAAGCTGTTTTACTGCATAATGGCAATGTTTTGCCATCAATTCTAGTTGGTCATGTAGTCCATATGAAGGAAACCTATGACAACATGAAACAACTTTTGCAGGTGCATAAACTATGACCAACATCAGTGGCAGCTTTGTGGTGATTTGAAGGTTGCTGCTCTCTTGCTTGGTCTGCAGACTGGATACGCAAAGTACTGCTGTTTTCTCTCTGAATGGGATAGTCGTGCAAGAGATTCCCACTACATCAAGAAAGATTGGCCACTCCAACAGTCATTGGAGCCTGGAGGAAAAGTGTTCAGCATCCACCACTTGTTGAATCAAGGAAGATTTTGTTACCACCCTTACACGTCAAGCTGGGTCTGATGAAGAACTTTGTCAAGGCCATTGACAAAACACAAGCAGTTTTCAAGTACCTCCATGGAAAATTTCCAAGGTTAAGTGAAGCTAAGATAAAGGAAGGTGTCTTTGTTGGTCCTCAGATTCGTGAACTTCTTCGAGATGATGCATTTGACCATGCACTGTGTGGCAAGGAAAAGACGGCATGGAAAGCCTTCCAGTTAGTGGCAATAAATTTTCTCGGAAACAACAAGGTAGACAACTACAGGTTATTGCTGGAAAACTCCTCAAGGCATACAAAAGCCTTGGTTGCAACATGTCACTAAAGATACATTTTTTGCACTCTCATCTAGATTTTTTTCCACCGAACTGCGGAGCAGTGAGCAACAAGCATGGCGAGCGATTTCACCAGGACATTGCAACAATGGAGAAATGCTATCAGGGCAAATGGAGCCCATCAATGCTTGCAGACTATTGCTGGACAGTGACAAGAGATGCTCCATTTAATGAATACAAGAGACAAGCCAAGAAGCGCTGAGTAGACACTGAATAGGACAAAACTATGTACATAATAGTTTTTTGCCTTTTGTTTCATAATAAATTTTATTTATATAACCCTTTTGCTGATTTTTAAAGTGTTACATAAACAGGACAGGTGAAATATTATCATGTAGAGCAACCATAAACACATGAAAAGACCTAGGTTTACAATTTATGATTAAAACTCTACTATCTACACAATATACATAGACATAAAATGTAAAATCTTAAATATCTTAGAAACAGTAGCCAATCAGTTGTTTTAATTGTCATATTTGAATTCAGCACATCAAAATACATAATAAATAGCACATTTTATCTCTGAAGCAGACAACTTCTCAAAAATTGTAGACCAGTGAAATTGGAGAGTCCAGTGGAGGGCAATGAAAATGATTAGGAGGCTGGGGCAAATGACTTATGAGGAGAGGCTGAGGGAGTAGGCTTATTTAGTCTGCAGGAGAGAAGAGTGAGGGGGGATTTGATAGCAGCCTTCAACTACCTGAAGGGGGGTTCCAAAGAGGTTGGAGCTCAGCTGTTCTCAGTGGTGGCAGATGACAGAACGAGAAGCAATGGTCTCAAGTTGCAGGGGAGGAGGTCTAGGTTGGATATTAGGAATCACTATTTCCCTGGGAGGGTGGTGAAGCACCGGAATGTGTGGTGGTGGAATAACCATCCTTAGAGGTTTTTAAGGCCCGGCTTGACAAATCCCTGGCTGGGATGATTTAGTTGGGGCTGGTCCTGTTTTGAGCAGGGCATTGGACTAGATGACCTCTTCCAACCCTAATCTTCTATGATTCTATGATAGTAGGACTTTTATTTTTTCTGGTGACTTGTTCTTCTTTGTGATTAGGTCTAGTTTTAGAAACATCTTTTCAAATGACATTTGAGTTTTTTTTAGATAGTCAAAATGGGCAAACAGAAAAGATCTAGCTGGTTTAGAGTAGGGTAATCACTGATTGTATTAAAAATCCAAAAGATTAGGCTCTGTAAGTGACAAATTTCTGCTTAATAGAGAGTTTGGGACATTTTTAGTAGTTTGAGGTCCCAAATCTGCAACTGGCTTCAGGTGAACTCCTTTGCCTGTCTGAAGACAGTTTTAGAACTGGGGCTTATCAGAGCAGTTATGAAATGGCAATAGAGGGTTGAGTGGTTAGAGCGGCGAACTGGAAGTCAAGGTTCCTGAGCTGTATTCTCAAATATTCGAGTGATATCTGCTAGGTTATTAGGCAAGTCGATTAGGCCAACGTTTTCAAACTTGAATGCACATTTAGGAATCTAAAAAGTGTCACACACTGCATATTACCAGGACCAGAAGAAATACATTGTAGAACCAGAATTCAATAACTAAACAAATAAAATAAATAAATAAATAAATAAATAGCCAATTAAAGAGCTATCTGTAGAATTAATCATTAAGCTAAATTCTCTTCTCTGTAAAATAACGCCATTAAATTTAGGGGATTTAATCCTGATTTCTATTGGCATAATAACAATGAAAATTTTGCCTGGCATATGAAAATTTGAGTAAAGGTGCTTTATAATCAACATACATTAAGTTATTAAAAATGAGTAATACAAAACAAATTTAATAGCCCTCTTTTGTTGTAAATACAAATATAAGGGATGAAGGAAATGCAGAGTTTGTATTTCCAGTAAGACGTATGACTTAGAGATAAGTTATGAGAAAGAGAGTAATCCTGAATGGTCTGCACTCCTTATGCTGTGACATTGTCAGACATTACTAACTAAGCAGGGGCAGAAAGGTTCAGTAAAGCAGTGAAATCTCAGTAGAAATCACCTAGCTGCAGCAGATGGTGATTGGAAGGTCATACCCTTTCTTCTAACTCAGTACTAAGGTAATGCCCTGGCATAGCATTAAAATGACAATGCCGCATAAGGTACTGTCGTTTGTATAAGATTTAAAACTGAGCACATATGCATATTAAGAGTCTGACTGTGCCCATTCTTCCTTCGATGCCCTAGGGGACAGGAGAACCCAGGAGCCTCCCACTACCACTGTAGCAGCAATGTACACTTGCAATTTTTTGTGCTCAGGTGCATAATGCCAAGAGTTGAAGAGTCAGGGAAAGCTGGTGAGTCACTACTCCCAGAAACCTCTCAGCCTGTCATCCTCCAAAATGAAACTGAAGATCCAGAGTCCTTACTAGATCAGATACTACTCAACAGGAACAAGAATGACAGATCTTTCCCTAAATAAATGATGCAGTAGGTGTATTAGTGCATTGCTATGAATGTGATGTGCAGACACATCCCTTAAGCACCTGTAAGGAATTACTCCATAACACAAAGGTTTGTTAAATATATTACTTTAGATAATTGTCTGGACTCTCAGTCTGATTCACCATTGCCCCTAACCATTTTACACAGGAAAAAAGGGGTCATGAAGCCAGTGGGACCTGGAAATTCTGCCAGTGAAGTAGGAGTCTCTGTATTACATAGAACCAGTATTACCCTATTTCCCTCCTCATCCCCCCATGATTCACCTAGAGAGGCCCTTTTTACATCTTCAATAAATTCAGCAACACAGTTTGTACATGGAAAGTGCTAGCTGAATGTTTATAGTACCATTTCTTTATATTCATTCAAAAGAGCAAAGTGGAAGATACATACTATATTTTTCAGAGACTGAATTATTTTGTAGCAAGATTTTTTGGAATATATATAAAGGAGTACAGTTGAATTATATGAATCCTGTTCAGGTATTGAAAATCATGAGACTGCTGGAGCTTTAGAAGTGTGGATCAGCTCAAATTGACAAGTCTGATGTTTTTCCCTTTATTTGAGCCAATTTGTGCAACCTAGCAACTGACGGTATTAAACACAGAATCAAAATGAACATAAGCTAGGTCCTGACAAGGTTTAGTATTTATAGTCTCTGGATCAGTAGTGGATTTTTAAGACTTTATTCATGTGAGTACTTCAGATAACAAAAACAGATCAGAATGGAATCTAAAATTCCTTTTAATCTAGGACAAAAGTGAAGACTGATCACTGACCAATGAGAGATCTAGCACTTTAATCTACAGTGAAGAATTTCCACTGAAGATAACATGTACATTTTCATGCCTGACAGAAAAGCACAGTAGGCTGGACTGAAAAAGTGGTATCCTGCTGACTGAGTGAAGAAAAATATTTCTGCAATTATTTTAATATCTCACAACAATGAATTAGAGATTTCACATTGAGGGTAACCTCAACTATGGATTTGTGTAATTAAGGCTGAGCCAAGTATCTACCTCCTTTATTCAATTGTTAAGAGCTAAGTATAAAATATTCACTTTGTTCTGAAATTATTTAACCTATCTATATCTATATATTACATATGTTCCAAATAAAATAGAGGAATGCAGGTGAAAAATATCTATTGCATCATAAATATTTTTGCATAATATTTTAACAGGTCTCAGTAAAATGTTACTGCAGTTAATAGTAAAGACTCCTAATGAAATTGGTAAACTACCCAGTTCCTAATAAAATTCTGTACCCAGAGTGGTTAGCAGTTACCAAATGGGATCCCACTGTAAGTTTAGAAGACAAAACTAAGACATTTCACTCTACCATATGGTTATAGTAGAACCTGACACCACTTAATTACTGCTAAGACGTCTTGATACTTTTCTTGTGTCAGGATGTGATCTCATTGTGACAACAACATCTCATTGAAAGCAACACAATGTATCTGTGATCAGCCCTAACATCTTAACTTTAGGGCCCATTCCTGCATTGTTTACTCAGGCAACCCCCCACCCAAAACAATGGAAACTTTGCATGAGTATGCCCCCTAATTAGGTGTAATTAGAGAGGGGTTCAAGCCATAAAATCAGATCCAGATGCAAATGTTCTGCAGGTTCAGGCAGAATGGGTTAGCTGAGATTCAGAGTTCTGGACTGGACTCATTCTGGAGACAGACCCAGGCCATTATTGGATCAGAATTGTTGCTTTTTAAAAACGTGATGTGTGTGTTTCAGATCTGAGTTCTGGCTTGCATCAAGCACCAGCAGTAATCACATTCAGTGTGGATATAATTCTATGGGAGACACTTCAATAACATGTATTAAAATCCAAGATGAAGCAGGGATTCACATTTAACACATGCATAATTATATAAAACCTAGGGACAACCAAGTGCAGGGGGGAAACTTAGAGTGTTGTTTAAGTGGTACAACTGGACCAACCCAACAGGAGTATGAATCTGAGCACCACTGCAGGTTTTGTGCACTCTGTTGAATATGGGGTGCAGACTCAGCCCATTCAGTGTCTGAACGAAAACAACTGTGGATTCTTCTTGCCTAGAGAGCTAACATAAAGGAGACATAGAGCTAGTGTGGCTCTTTTGCAGTGTAGGTGGTGTGGGTAGTGAAGGGGACATGGCTGCTCTCTGGTAGTCCTGTGCTGGAACAATATCTCTAGTGAGTTATTACTACTGACACAGATTGAAAAAGCCTGATGCTGCTTTAATTCGTTCCAGGAGCTGAACTGGCCCCTGGTTGTCCTCAGGACTTGTGCATGTGTGTTTGTAAAAACGGACTTGTGAAACCACCGATGTTCCACCCAGCATGCTGCTATCTCTCCTCCTCACCCCAAATTTGTGTCAAGCACCTGAAGTTACAGACAATACATATGTTATTTTGACTCTGAGAATGACTGATAACTTAATTTTTGTTCATACATATTATCTAAGCTGATACAATAATAAAATGTTGACCTTTATCAATATAATAAAAGAAATACTTTTACAAAGGTTCTTGGATCATAACATACAAAAATAAAATATGTTTCTTTCTTTAAAATATTTCTCTTCTGTGACTTTCTTTACTAAAACAGAATTTAAGTACATGGACAAACCTCCATTCTCCATTACTGGAAAGTTTTAAACGGAGGTTCAATGATAATGGGTGCCTCAGACAGACAGAATGTAAACTATGACCTGAGAAGACGTGACCATCTAGTCATAGAGAAGTGTGTGCAATTAAGTTAGTGAAGGCTAATGTGGGCCACGGGAGTGCCATATACCTAAGCAATGCTAGGGTTTGTTATGCTCTATAGACCACTGCCGACTCCCTAAGTAATCTAGTCCCCTACATTCCTTATTTTAATATCCAGCTATACTATGCTCCATATCTAAAGGTAGTGGTCTACATTAAATTTAGATATAAAAATATACTAAACAGTGATGCTTCAATTAAAGGTAATCCTAACTTTATTGAGAGCCCCTTTAAAAAAGAAAATCTCCTCTGAGTATTTTCACAAGATATATTGTATATTTTTGGTCTTTTCACAACATTTTAATTGGTTTTGCTGTGTAATGGTTCTGGCCAGAAAATATTATCTGGTGAATAACTTTTAAATGTTATCTCACTAGTTCTACTACATTCCTTGCCCTGTTTTATAAAAAATCAAAAGGATTTCCAGGTCTTTCACTAGCTGCACTGTTTTTAATACCACCACTCCTCTTCATAAATGGAAATAGAATTGGCCTCTTCAGCCCCTGTGTTTAAGATTCATTTTTGATCTATAGCAGGATTTATTTACAGGCCCCAAACTCACTTTGGCTATGATCCAGGTAGTTATATAATGGAGCAAGGAAGTTCCCAAATGAGCAGATGTAGGGTTTCAGAGCCTTTCTGAGCCCGTAGAGGTCTCTGTGGGACAATACATATGGCTAGAGCTCTGTGGTTCAGGGGCAGCAGGTATAAAACATCATTCTTCCCACTGAAAAAGAGAGAACTATTGAGATAAAATGACAGAGACGGAAATACTGCTGGAAAAAAACAGGGGGAAATAATGTCATGAAAAGCAGTATTAACTCTCGCTACGCATCTTCCTGTCCCTTCCCAGAGTTTTTTTCAGTTCAGTTTCACTTTTATTTGGTCCCTCCCCAGGTCACAATAGCGGGAGCATAGTGGAGACCCAATCTTGGAAAGACTCACATGCTTAAATTTTGAACACCATTGGACTACTCACATGCTTAAAGATAAGTATGTGCATAAATCTTTCCAGGATCAGGACCTCAATTTGCTGGTCTTGAATCAGGTAGAAGAACATCATTTTAAAAAAAGTTTGCCTTCAGTAAGCTTCCTCCACAAAGATTCCTAAATTAACTCCTTGTTGAAGAAAGAGCCCATCCTTTAAACCTGCCATTATCTTACTGTCAGGCAGACTCTTGTACTCTAGTTCTGTTCTGCATCTGTGAGATTAAAATCTTATCTCTAAACACATATTGTATGGGACTGGTGCCAATGGAAAGGGACATGACTAGGTGTTTCACCGATAGCTCCTCCGTCATGACTGCAGTATATTTTAAATCTGATTTCTTACAGGTTTCACTGGGAGATTTGTATGTATGTAATGTACAGGGAACCCAAGCAATATTATGGACAATGACAGCATAAGCTTCCCCATCCTAAAATTCTCCTCAGAGAAGCAGCAGTAACTGCCTCTGGGTGTTCTTGGTTCTGTTTAACCTGTTTGCCATCTGGGGAAGCACAAGAAAATCAATACATCAGATTCTGGAGGTTATTCTTTAGAGGTTATTTCTTTTAACAAATGAATTGTTTCCCTCCATTTCCTCATAAATACAAACAAGGGAAATATATTGTAACTAGTAGCAACGTTGGTAACTAAATAGTGCAACTTTGCTTGGATGTAGATAAAAAGGTTGTAAACCTTGCTTGACAGTGTCCAGTCACAGCATGAAGGGCAAATTTTTCATGGAGTCTGCATTAGTGTGATGTATGATTCTCTTTGCCCCCAAAATAAATTACCTTCATTCAAGATAAATGTAAATATAAGAACAAGCAGTAACATTACTTGATAATTTAATTCTCCTTCACCATGTCCTTGAAACTTCCAACAAAACATTGCAATCTTTTTTGAGTAACTTAATGCATAAAGTATCAAACTACTGAGAGAACCCAATAGTTTCTCAAAATTAGACACACATTGATTTGTAACTGCTTTTTTTCCTTGTCTTTATTAACATCTTCTTTTGTGTTCAAAAGGAATTTTGAAGGAAGACAGTTGTCTGTGGTCTTTAAAAGTATAATGCTGATTGTGGTATTTATTGTTAAATAGTTGGCATTATTCTTTGTAGTAACTTTGACTACAGAATTATTATGTGCTACCCCTAAAATTAAAGATGCACATGCTAATTCATTTTCAGTTAAGGATGAGCAAAATGGTTTTAATTACTAGACTCTGTTGACCTATGCTATCCAAAACCCTCCAACTGCACAAATGACTAACGTACAATATTTGAAAATATATTGGGAAATTTCATGGCTGAGGGGATGTATGATGCTGAGACCTTTTTATTTGCATCAATTATGACATATGTTTTGGGCCTAATTACTGAGGCCAAACACCTTAGATTTCAATGGGAGTCAGACCTGAGTCAGAAGCAAATGATCTGGCTCCATTGATGTAATATTAATAAACACAAGGGACCATATCTTCCCAAAATGCAGAAGACCAGTAAGTGATTATTCAGGTGGTCCCTTAAGGGGCAAAGTCTGCCTGCATTTTTCCCACTCCCTTTCCTGCCCTCTTTACACCAGAGATCACAGGCAGTGGGTTGGGACAGGGCATGGCCAAGACTCAAGAGGGTTTAGGTAGATTCTACAAGCTGCTGCTATGCAGAACAACTGGTTCTCACTCACACAGGGGTCCATAGATACCATTCCTGCCAATTGGTAGCCTTGGAAAAGGATTCCTCCCCAGCAAACAGCACAAAGAAGTCTGCCTGGGACTACTCAGGGTCTGAAATGGTTCTGGGACATGTCCCTGGCCTAATGGCACAATCTGACTCTAAACCTGATATGAAATATATAGAACTGATACAGGTACTTTATGATGTACTTTTGTGGTGGTGAATGCCTCAGGGAATCATAGGGGCCAGCTTTATAGAGGTATTTCAATGCCTAAAAATGCAGAGAGGCACCTAGAGTGATTTACAAATTTACAAAAGTGCCCAAGCAGGTTAGGTGCCTAACTCCCATTTGAGTCAATGATAGTTAGGTGCCCAACTCACTTAGGCATTTTTGTAAATCCCACTAGGTGCATCTCTGCATCTTTAGGCATTGAAATACCTTTGTAAATTTGGCCTTAGGGCTATACCTATGCCTGCTCCATGTGCAGAGAGTGCAAGGAAGGAAGACTCTTTGCATCCTCCTCTTGACACCAGCTTGTGCATTTGCACAAGGCCCCACTCATGGAGTCTGTGACTTTTACGTGTCTCATTCTGCACATCCTGCTCCACTGAATCCCACACTAGATTGATGCTCTTGTGAGAAACTCACACTCTTGAAGACAATTAGATTGGATTTTCAAAAGCCTACCTCTGCTCCCAATGAAGCCAATGGAAGCTTTAAATGGGAGCAGAGTGAGGCCAAATCTGAGTACATTTGAAAACCCCACCCCTTACATGTAGATAGGACACTAATGTACAACGGTTTTGCACCTCCTCGTTCACTTTGGTGCAAGGGTAGTAATGGTGAAGGCTCTTACCATAACAGACCAAGAGCCAAATTGAATTGAATGGAGTTGCCCTCAGATACCCAGAGGCTGAATTTGACCCAGGGGTTCTTCAAAAGCAGAGCACCAACTATACGCGTATCTGACCCTGTCCTTTTTCTTGTAAAGAGATGTCGAGCTTACTTGATAACTGGGATTGGAGAGTGAAACCTCCTGAATCAATGAAAGACCTGCACTCTCAGGTGAGGGAGGGGGCAACAAATCCAAATAGACAACACCAAAGCATGTATATCTCTGTTTATCCATAGAACAGGCACAGTAAAGTCAAAAGCACTGCAAACTTCCCTATCTCACCATGAATAAATACCTCAGTACTGATCTGGATAGACCAAATGTAAACATAAGAGGCAATTTTTATGCCTGTTCAAATCTTGACCTTTCTGTTGAGACTACTAACAAAGGTATCAATTAATGACAAATTTGGAGGTGGTTTTTTTTTTATTATATGGATATCTGTCCACTAAAAACTGTTTTTAAAAGATTTCTTTTTAAAACAAGATTCCTTTTTCATGACTGATGAAATATAATTTCTATTTGTCTTTTTTTCTCATTGTTAATGTCATAGCAATCACAACAGACCCGTCAAGAGGTACATAAAGCACATTTTCTTCATGAGTTCTACTAGTGAAAATAAACTGACATGAATGAATCTCATTCTTAACTCATATGTAATATGATTGCCTTTTGGGACATCATAACATGTATAACGCCAGATCTTCAGCTGATGTAAATAGAATCAGTTCCATGGATATAATTTACACCATCTGTGAATCTGGTTCATAATTTATAAAGAAATCACTCCTATGTAACAGTATATGTTACTTTTTTTTCCAGTCATGGTGGCTGAGTTATAGCCACCAGCAAAGGACATGTGCTGGCAGAAGATAAAAACAGATTACTGTTGATTTTATGAATAGGCAGTTTTATTGATTGGGGGGAATAATTCCACAATATTTTTCTAATCATGAATATTCACCTGTACCTTTAGCACGATGTTGGGTGAGGGCCAACAGAACCCACATGAAAAAAATTAGAGCTCCGCTTTTCTAGTGACAACTGATCATCACCCAGACTTGTGCACAAGACTCGGATCTTTAAAATATTTATCATATTTATTCTTGTCATAAATCTATTATTTCAGTGGGCTAACACTAAAGATTAACTTGGTCCAATAAGTTCAATATCTTGAACAGAGAAAAAAGCCCTTAATCAAAGAAGAAAGAGACAAATTATAAACTCTGTGTATAACAATAATAATTAATAAATGATACTGTAACAGCAAACAACAATCTCTGACTACTTATAAAATCTATACATTTTCTGGCTCTTCTCACCTCTGTTGTAACCTCCCTGTTCAGAATTAATGATGAGTCCAATAGAGCCCCAACACTGTGCACCAACTACGTGATCAGAAGCTGGGTGCACTCAGTGGAGAGTGAGGTCAATGTTTCGGCCAGATCCTCAAATTGTATCTCCTGTGTTGCCAAGGTTGAACTGGCACAAGGTGCTTTTTATCCATCACCTTTTAGGTACTGCACCAATGTTGAGAGAATGATGTATAACTATCATCAATGTATTAGTGATGAGAACGTCCAATGTAGTGAGTTCCTCTGTAATTATTTTCAAGATCCCAAGTAAAGCCATTATAAATCCGGAAGGCCAGTACAACACTGACCTTTTGTCCTCCCTTTTCTCACCACTTCTTCCACTGTTTGGAAATTTTCCAGTTATGACCAGTTTTGTTGGGATGGCTGGTTTCTCTGGGCACTGAGCCCACTTCAGTGAAAGTTTTATATATCATATACAATGCTCCAGATTCTGTTTTTCAGATAGGTGCTTTAAAAACGTTAGCATTATTTATGTGATGTACTGAGGCAAAACAACTTTGAGATGCTATAGCAAGCATCCTTGCAAGTGCATGGAAAGGAGAAAGAATTTTCATAGCAGAATGTATCTCATCATTATCATCACTCCCATAACCGCATTGGTTGTTGGGGCACCATCATTGATGAGCTATCAACCAATTGTCTTCACCCCTGATGATTGTGTGTCAGTGCTTGAGTCTCTGTGAAGTCCATTCCTTTTCACCCCTTACAATTGTGTGTTAGTGCTTGAGTGTCTGCGAAGTCCATTCCTGTCCACTCTTTTATGTTGTCAATCCATCTCTTCTTCTGTCTACCTCTTCTTCTCTTCCCCTGTACTGTCCCTTGAAGGATGATCTTGGATAGGCCAGATGATCTTGTTACATGGCAGTACCACTTCAGCTTGCGCTTCTTCACGGTTGTCAGGTGGTCTTCATATGACCCAGCGTGTAGGGTGATGATGTTGTGGACCTCTTCATTAGTGACGTGCTCGAAGTAGGAGATGCCCAGGATTTTATGGAAGCATCTCATCTCTACTACCCGTATTTTCTGTTCAAGTTTTGCCACGAGGGTCCATGTCTCACACGCATACAGAAAAATGGAGATGACTAATGCGTACAGCAGTTTCAGTTTGGATTCCAGGGACTCGGGAGATGTTCTTATTCCTCCAAATTGGCTTTAGCTTTGACACTGCTGCTGTTGTTTGTGCAGTTCTTGCCCAAATTTCTGCCTTGGATCCTTCATCAGTGATGATTGCCCCCAAATACTTGAACTGTAGGTATCTACAGGGTTCAAATAATGGAACAACAGATCACTTTATCCATTGTGCCTCTTTACCTAAATCTTATCAAAGGTGAGGCAATGGTTGCAACTGTAGTTTATCACCAATGAGCATTTTTACCTTGGACAGCTAAAATATCAGGAATCATAACTCATTTCTCTTCTTCCCACATCCCTAGGAAAGTGCTCTCTAATTTTACTGAGTGCTTAAGTAGTAGGACACATAATTAGAGTATGTGTTTTGAATAGTATGAACGGGTTGATAAATGACAGGGCTATATTTTGACTGGTTTTCTCAGTTGTTTTTCAGGTGTTACTTAACATGAATCTTGTTAATATACTTATGACAGTTATATGCTAATTCTTAGTACTGGTGGCAATTATGACATCTGTGAGTGAAAATTTCTCTAGCAATTTTATACATTTTGTATTATTCTTAAACACGCAAGGCTAACGGAGCAACACCGATTTATACCAGCTTAGGGCTTGGTCCTCATGTAACCATTGTATTTATATTTTCTCAGTTACATCATCAATAAGAAACTGTATTGATTAAATGACAAGCTTTTGACTATACAATTGTAATGGATTAGGTCTATATAATAGCAGCCTTCTCCTATCAGACTAAGGATATGTCTACATTTAAAACGCTACAGGGTTTCTCCCATCGTTATAGTTAATCCACTTCCTGGAGAGATGGTAGCTAGGTTGATGGAAGAATTCTTCTGTTGACTTAGTGCTGTCTCCACTGGGGGTAAGGTCAGCATAGCTACGTCTCTCACTGTGTGGATTTTTCTGATGCCAATGTAAGTTTTCAGTGTACACCAGCCCTAAGGTTTGTTCTACTGGGTCAGCTCACTCTCTGAGGTTTATTTCCAAGGAATCCAGGGTAGCTATTTCTCAGCAGGGATAGTTACTTTAATTGAGCCTTCTTAACAAAGCATAATCAAACCCTTGCAGACTCTTACTTCAAAGTCTGCAGCAGACTAGGATATCCCTTATTACATACCACCTGTCCCCCACTTGGAATGGTCCTATTAGGGCACACACCACTGAACCTACTGCCTTTTTCAGTTCTTGAAAGCACATCTGCAATCCAGTGGTCCTTCCCCAGCCAATACTCTATTTGAAATCAAAAGCTCAGTACCACTGTGCAACATGGACATTCAAGTCCTTCATTATTTGGAGCTACTTCAGTGTTGCATGGCCAGTGACCAGGACAAAGGGTGTTCCAAATAGGTAGTATCTTGGTGCCAAGCACATGGCCAAGTACTCTTTCTTGAGGACAGAACATCAGGTTTCTTGATCAAGGAGCTTTCTATTCAGGTAAAGGATGGAATGCTCTTGCCCCTGGAAATTTTGGGCTAGCACTGAGCCCACAGTATGGTGTGAGGTACTTGTTTGCAAAATGAATTCTTATGAGAAACTGGGACTGTGTAATACTGGCTTATTACAGAGAATTTACTTAATTTTCCAAAATTCTTGATCACACTGGAGGGACCATGTGACTTGTAAAGGGGCTGACTTCTTAATAAGGTCAGAAAAAGGCACTGCTAAAAATAAAAAAATGGGCACAAATTGTGCTAAGCCTAGGAATGCCCAGACCTGCTTCTTAGTTCAGGACATGGGGGATTTGGCTAGAGCCTCAACTTTATCCAGTAGAGTTGTACCTTACCGTTCACTACTAGATGCTCCAAATACTTCATTTCCCCTCTTCCCACCTAGCACTTCTTTGGGTGGCACCCTGTGAAACCTGGAAGCATGGTAACTAATTGGAATAGGCCCACTGGAGTAAAAAAGGGGTATTTTTTTCCTGGGAATCAGAATAGAGAGGAATTTGTCAATAGACCTTAGTTAGATCTAATATTCTGATAAATTTAGCTTAACCAAGGTGATCCAGAAGATCATTAACGCTGGATATGCATCAAAGTCAGAAGTCTATGCAAAATCAGATGGTCGCATCTGGCTTTGGCACAATAACCACCAGATTACTCCGGGCCAGGGGACTCTTTGATGATCTCCACAGGGACGTGCTATCCACTGTTTCTCGCAGCTCCCATTGGCCGGGAACGGCAAACCACGGCCACTGGGAGCTGCAGGCAGCCATGCCTGTGGACGGTCAATGTAAACACTGTCTCGCGGCCCGCCAGTGGATTACCCTGATGGCGCCACATGCGGCCTGCAGGCCGCAGGATGCCCACAATTGTTCTAGCCCCTCTAATGTATTGCTATATGCAGGTCTATTGGGCCTGAGATAGGTTAATTCAGGAAAAAATGGCCTAGACATATTTTAGGATATTGGCAGAGTGGGTAGGGTGGGCTTCACAAGACTCCTTAACCAAGTCTGATACTCCTCAGGACTGTCTCCTATAGAGAAGCTTAAAAGGGGAGAAGCCCATAGAGATCTATGATACTTGTCATACTGCAAACAAGAGACAGGGGAGCAGATGGTTCCAGTCTTTGGCCTCTGTCTCCACAAACATCTTTATCATATTCTTGAAGGTCTTATTGAATTGCTCCACCAGACCATCAGTCTGGGGGTGGAGTTGTCATTCTTTCAATAGTGCCAAAACTTGTTGGAGCATCTGGAATATGAAATTCTTCCTTCGGTCAGTGAAAACTTCTGAGGGAAGACTAGCCCATGAAAACACTTGGAGTAGCTCTTTCACTATAGTGGAGGCAAAGGTGTTTCATAAGTGGATTGCCTCTGGATATCATGTGGCATCGTCCACAAACACCAAAATGAACTTCTGACCTTATATGATCTTCTTTAGCCAGCCTATTATTTCCATCCATATCGTCTCAAAGGGGGTGGCGATGAGAGGCAGTTCTCAGTCCCATCCCTTTGGGCCTACTTTTTGGTAATTGAGGCATGACAAGCAGCTTCTTCTTTATACATTTCTGGCCTGAAGAATTGGGCCAACAAACTTTCTGGGGTTTTCACCTTACCTAAGTGTCTTACCAGGGAAGAGTATGGGCTAGCCATAAGAGATCCCGCTGGGCAGGTTTAGAACTAGGAGTTGATATTTGGGGTCTTTAGTTTGGGGTTGTCTCTCTACTCAGTACAAAAATCTTATCCCATAATTCAAAGTGAGAAACTGATGAGATGTGTGTTCAGGAGTCACCATTCTGTTTACAGCAGCTACTTAGTTGAAACATTCCTGGAGCATTTGATTTTCTTGTTGGGCTGCCACAACATCAAAGGTGCCACTCAAGACACTGTAGTCTAGGATGGGAAGGGGATCTGCAGTGTCCATGGGTGGAGGATAACATGCAGATCATTGGGATGTTCCCTCCTGAACTTCATTTCCTTGGGAAGGTTCCTCTGCAGACTCCATGCAGTCACTTTTGACACAGCCTTGTCCTCCCTTCTTAAAAAAAAGAACATAATCAAACCCTTGCAGACTCTTCAAGGTCTGTGCAAGCACAGCAGTCCTTTCCGCCAGATTAGTCTCTCACACCAGTAATTCCAGTAACTAGATTTCCTGGCTCTCACCTCAGAGCCTCAGCAATGCAGAATTCCCAACCAGTCTCCTCTCTTGTTTGGTTTTCTGGAGCAGTTCCCCTCAGCAGTAATTCTAGTAGCAGTTCACTGGGGGAAAACCTCTGGCCCTTCAATTTCCTGGAGGGTGTTGCAATTTCTCTCCCTCCACCCCATCCTACTGCTCTCTTTATATAAGGGTGAGCTAATTACATTTCACATCTTTCTCAGGTGCAGAGGGTGGGAATACTCAGACAGCCAGGCCAGCTCCAGGCCTCTGACCCCAAAGGAAAGGTATCCCTTATTCCTTCACAACAATAAAGATTTAAAAAGAAACAAACTTGCCAAGCTAAGTTCTTCAAAAATTATGAGTGAGAGACAGAGATAGATATAAGAATGTAACAGAGTATCTGTCTTCCATTTCCATACCAATAACTTAGTCTGCAGATGTTTAATAGCTTCAGTGATCTAGGGAAATAGAATATACATCCAGTAAAGTGCAAGTTTATGGCTCTGTGGATGCAGATCTAGACATTCTATTATAAATGAACAACATTGCGTTAAATTGCCATGGCCCCTTGCTGTATACCACTTTCTGACATGTATAAAATATGACTTATTTTTCTTACCCTTTTTGTTAATGACAGTGGCATATCCCATTGCCAACAATTAATTTACATCAGGGAACACCAGATTCTTTCTGAAGTATGGACAGTGCTCATGAAAGGAGCCAGACTGGCAATCTGCCCCTCCATTTATTAATAACATAAGAAAGCCCAGATTTTGATGGTAAATGGTTAATATGTAAAAAATCGGGAAGTCACCTTGTCCACCCAATTCCACTCCTTTGAGCTACTTGTTCCTGTTGTGTGAGGATGTGATAAGATGGGATGCTGATTTACTATAGGCAGTCTGTACTGAGCACAGCATATTGTACAATTTTTCTGAATAAAATATGGAAAATTAGCTTGAAAGGCTTGAATATTTTTTAAATGGAGTCTTAAATTTTGTCAAAAAGACAGGTGCTCCTTCATTTAGTAAATATTTTACAGAAGCTTATGGCATCAGATAGGACTTTTCTGCTGACATCACATCTCTGAAATTTATTATATTGGGTTAGTGAAAGAGCTACAATCCAATGTCTTTCTCTTTAACTTTCTATCTTACAATTGATGTAGACTTTGGATTGTAGCTCATTTACTTAACCAGTATAATATATTCAGAGATGGGTCCTTCTCCCCATTCCTAAACAGAATTTTAAGTGCATCTCCTGAATGTCTTTGCATTGCCTTATAGGCATATGCTCAGTGTCTGGCTCTTTCATCAAAAAACTATGTAACAATAAAATTATGGGAAGGAATTTAGATCATCCACAAGCACATGCAGATCAGACTTCAGACATCATCACTGTTATGAAATAGAAATAAACTGTAAAACACATTTGGAGTATTAATATGAAACAAATGTACTAGTCATCTTGCTTTATTATTTATTTATTTACTTTCTTCTCTTTTGGGGGTGGGAAATTATTAAAAAGTACAAAAGTTTTAAAAATACACTAAATAAATAATCAGACCCATCACTTCACTCAGGCCAAATCAATTGAGTGACAGCATAAATATAACACAAATTGACTCCCACCCAATCCTCAGAATTTACTTCACTTCAGCATTTCTCTTGTGTAGCTTCTGGAATTTCTCTATACCAATATACCAAAGTTTGGATCAGACTTAAGAGAACCTTCAAATCTCCATCTTCCATTTTGTTAGGATTCTTGGGCCTACATTCAGAATGTCTAAAATGTGGATCAAAGCCAAGGATATGTATTGCAGGTGGAAAACACTGGAACAATGGTGAGGGCAGAAATAGCTGTTAGGCCAAGGGATGTTATAGCAAGGATCACTGTTCGCCATATCCTTGTTACCCTTAAAAAATGTACTCGGTGCAAAACCAATCAAACAAACCACAGCAGTGAGTTTCATGGCCCAGATCAATTGACTCAGGCTTGTAGGGCTTGCACTACAGAGCCAAAAATAGCGGTGTAGACATTCCAGCTTGGGCTGAGGAGAGGGGATGGTCTCAGAGCCTGGCTCCAGCATAAGAAAGAATGTCTACACTATTGGTTTTAGCCTTGTAGCGCGAGGCCAAGTCAGTTGACCCAGGCTCTGAAACTCACTGCCGAAGGGTTGGGGTTTTTTTCAGTGTAGATGTACCCGATGGTTCTACCAGCATTCATAAAAAGAAAGTGCAATAAAACTAAAGGTAAATACCAGCCACTAAGGTGATGGAATGTTTTGATTATACTTTGTTTTTGTTGTTATGATTAGTGCTTAATTTAAAATGCACTTTCAAGAGTGTTCCTGGTATATAATTTAATTGGACCAGATTGTGCCAACCTTACTCTCATTGAATAGCACCTTACTCCACACATCATCCTATTAACTACAGCAGAACTGCTCAAGGAGTGAGGTACTACTCCAAATGAGTAGGGTGTAGCAGGTCATATGTATAAAAGTTATATATATAGGTAGGACACAGGTATTCTAAAGGTGTAACACAAGGATCTTTGGGCTTATATGACAATTAGCTTAGCATCTTCAAGGAACAGCTTGACATGAGGAGCATGGCATAGGAACTAACTATTAAAAGACCCTACGTCACAAGATGAATATGTCAGTAAACAAAAGTGTTATGTGCTGGGAAAAGGAAAGGAATGGAACTGCAAAAATATATTTCTGGAATTTTAGGGAAAGTTTAAAGTATGTTGAGCTTAATTGAAACTTACATGTACCAACTGCAGACATAGCATGGCAATTAATTGACATAAATGCTAATGAGTATAACATAAATGGCTAATTGACCTATTGATGTTGGGGAACCCAATATTACTGAAGTGTGGAAGTATGTGTAAGGAAAAGAGGCTGAAACCATAACTGAATATATATAAAGTACGGTAGGTTAAGGTGTATCCCCTTATAAAATGTGAAACCTAGCCTGTAAGCAGTAGAATACACTGGAACATATTGCCCTATAAGCATGCTTTTTTTTCACCTTACCTACTTTGGGGATGGACCTCAAGGGATGTGGTGTGTAGTGCAAGTGCTGGACATTCTTTATTGTCTCTATCTCCTTTGCTATATTACAGCACTTGTGATTTTGTTTTACTAATAAAATTTATAACTTTGCTAGTCAGAAAATACACAGTGGATTGTTGCTCCTTGAGGGCCTCATTCTAATGGCAACCTCACCACTCAAGCTGAGATGGAGGCAGAACACTCTCAGACCCTGCACAATAGATAGATTTAAATATCACTTTATAGATCAGGCTACAAAGGGCAGCACAGTTTAGCTCATGATAAATATTAGAGAGGTACAGAAGGTTGGAGAGGTTTAAATTCTTCAAAACATGAGGCTTACATATTTGCCCAGAGATAAGGAGGAGCCTCTTCCTTCTGCTTAGAGATTAGATAGTTCTGGCTCCTTTCCAGCAAGCAAAAAAGTAGATCACAGCCATTAAAAGGTATAGGATTATTAATTTATTAAGTATATGTCCAGTGAGTATGTGAGCTTTGCTAACTTTCATATGGGTGCTGCATTCAGTCATTGACTCAACCAGCCAAATCCAGCCCCTAAGCTTGTATCCACAATGTTGTTCTTGAAGTCAATGGCTGGTACAAGGTAATTGTAAAACTCAGTAATGGACATAAATGTTGGCATTTAGACACCAACCACCTGAATTGCAAATGGAACTACAGTTGCACTCCTAAAGCGGGTAATTCTGTCATTTATGCTTGGATTTGATTGTATTTGCAATGTTTGGTGCACAAAATCAGAGGATGTTTGTGAAAATGTGACCCTTTGCTCTCTGAGCCGTTCAAAGCTCCCTATCATTCCCACCATACAGCACCTAGAATCAGGCAAAACTAGGCCAAATTCTCAACATTAGTTAGAAATTTGCAACTATTTCATTTTATGTAATTTAGTATCCTCTGAATTTTGTGGGCCTGGACAGTATTTAACAGTATTGCATGAAAAAAAATTGAATAGCCATTTTTGTTAGAAAGTTTACATTATTTACCATGGACTAAAGTGAAAATTGTTCTGTGTTTGCATCTCTCAGAAAGGCAGAATAATAAGGCAGAATAATCTAGTGGCCCATAGCACAGAACTTGGAACCTGATCTGATCGTGTCTCCCCCACTGTCTCAAATAATACTTTGCATTTGTATAGCACTTTAAGTGAGGCATGAGCTTGATAGAGATCATTAACCCTGCTTTAATGATGTGGAAATTTGTTAATAAGGGCTAAGCGGGTTGCCCAATAGACACTGCAGTCTAGTAGACTGTGGTTCCCATATTACTTCTGACACTGACTTAATATGGGACATTGAACAAGTCACTTAACCTCTCAGTTTCACCACTAATAAAATGGGATTAATGAAGTTGACTTACCTCCTACAGCTGTTATGAAGCATAATTAAATAACATTTGTAAAGTTTTATGTAAGTACAAAATCTTATTAAGACCAGTCAATGGTAGACCTGGGCATTGAATAGGGAGCATACTTGATTTTATGTGGGTTTCATTATATTGTAACTTCCCCCAATTAGTCATCATGTGCTCCCGAATCTCAGCTTCAATGTTTTTAAAAGGAATTTTCTGAACCTAATACTTTTAAAGAAACCCTTTGTACTGTGTATTCAAGTGTATTATACGCTGTGATTTCAGAAAGCCTGAAATAATAGGTTTAAGCTGCCTCTTCTCCTCTCAATGAGCTGTTAGGTCAGCTGCCTAATTATGTTAATGTAAATATTATTAACTATTTCACTGCTGATCAAAGCATGCAAGAAAGAAAAAGGATGATTGTATTATTATATGCATTATCTGCTGTGAGTTTGGTGCAGTGAGTGGGTAGTACATGGCACAGTTCCACAACTCTTTTTCTTTCCCCACAATAGAGAAGAAATAAAGCAAAAGGAGACCAATAGATGCCAGTATAGGGGCAAGCCAAGTAACTCACCATGGCAGCCATGCTCCATTGTCTCCAGCAGGAGTTGGGCTAAGATCAGCTGAGTATGCTGTCACAACTAAAGGCAACTACACCTGTAGTTCTCCTAAGTGGTTCAGCAAGTACACCCACTCTCAGGCTTCTGGCTCCTCAGCCACTGCTTTTCTTGGGTGGAGAACCACATCTCACTCCCTTCTGACCGGTTTATTTCCAGGCTGCACAGTCCCCTGACTATATTGTGATACCCCAGCAAAAGATAGGCCACCTAAGCAGGGCTGCTTGCTTTCTCTTCAAGGATGGTTAACAGTGTGACTTCCCACAGTTATAATTACCACACAGTTCTTTTTATGCAAACCTACTTTTTCTTAAGGTAAAAGCATTACAGAGAATGTATATAAAAAAAACAATAAAGGAATGTACACACATGTTAATCAGCTTATCAGAGAGTACTCCAACTCTAACATGGACTCTGGTGGCAGCATTCCTTCAAGACTCCACTCCAGGGGTTTCCTTGTGGTTTCAAGTTCATCACGGCTTCAGCTCAGAACAAGCATGCGGTCTTATAGGGCCTCCATAGCCCAGTACTCCCAATCCTTAGGAAAGGATTGGGGTCCTCTGTGGACCAGGGGACCTATCCATTTTCTGGATCCGGAAGAAAGCCTTGACCCTGTGTAAAACCAAGCTATTCATCTAGAAATCCTTTCTTCGACTGTTGGTCCCTGGCGAATCTGAGCTAGTATATGCAAATCTCTCCAGGGTGTAGTTTCAAAGGGGCTGATAACTGGAAGAATTACATACACAATTACACACATACACAATTACATTTTTAATACAATGGACCCCAGAGGTATTAAACCTCAGTGAACAAGGTTTAACTTAATTCAATAAAGTTTATCTTATTTCCATAAGGATTGTTCAGGACAGTGCAGAATATCATCAGTCTGGCACATATGCAACATGAGCAACAGACTGATTGGGACACCACCAACATATAGCCAAAGTACCTCTGAGGTGATAATCCTTTCCTGTAGTCTGTAGTGGACAATGCTCCAGTCTTCTTTCCCCCAGGCTGTGAGATTATCATTTATTTTTTTCGAACCAAGTTGCAATGCAAAGTCTCCATAAACATGCTATAATCTATGTTTGCATCATAAGTACATTTTGTTTGAAAGTGGACTATCATTCTTATTGATCCTTAATTCTTTTGTTTAGAAACAAATGGAATTGCAAACCAGATCTTTTATCTCTCTTTCCCCCTTCTCCTCAGGAGTAATCATCTTTACTTCATCACTGAGAAAACCTACTGCTTGCTGTTAGGAACTGTAAATTGAACTGCATTACAGAATATGAAAGAAAAGACTCAGGTGACAAAGACTGACTGTAATTATATTCACATAGTAAAAACCACAATGGGAGACTGTTAAAACTATATCATAAAAGCAAGGAAATTTAGCCATGAATGAAACATCACATATATCTTCTAATCCACCTGTGCCACTAGACACATTACCAAATTCAATAACCTGCTTCTCTGCTGTGCTTGGATGCTGGTTGACATGGGGATGAGTTCAATATATGTTTTTACATTGGCTTTGCCTGTAATTATGAGAAGGCAGAGTGGTCTGGAGCAAGAGGTGTTAGAAGGTTCTGGTTTCTATATCTGCTTCTGCCACTGACATGTCTGTGTGACTGTGGCACACTTTCTGTGACACTTTCCCTTTCTTTAAAATGGGAATTACATGGCTACCCCAGAAAGGTGTTTTGAGGATTAATTAGGTAATGTCTGTCAATGCTTTGAACATACAGTGTGATATAAGAGTAAGTATTATTATTTGCTATTGTAACACTAGTTTTCCTTTAATACCAGTGCTCACTGTTTTTGTTGGATGGGGTAGGGTGAGGGGGAACTTAACCACACAAAATCAGGCAAGTGTTTTTCATATGGTGCACAGTTTACTGTAAGTACATGTTCAATCTGTGCATGATGTTTCTTCTAACTTAAAGTTTTCTCTAGACTTCTATTGCTGTAAATGGAAATTATGTATTATTATCAAGAGGCGAATAGAAGCCTTTGTTACCAGAGTTGAATTGTTCTCCTGATTAGCACATCTAGCTCCAAGTGTTGTTGAGAGTTTTGTGCCTACATAAAGAAAATAATATGTCCTTAAAACACAATGCACTATATATATTTTAGTCACAGAATCAATTCTGTCTGTCAAAATACCAGAGTTAAAATGCTGTCCTCCACTCTGCATGGGTACTTGAAGGGGACATGATCATATAAGCCTGTACAAGGGGTCTGGTGAATTTGCAAAAATAGGTGTCCACCTTCCAGTCCTCCTGCAGAGTGGGCCAGAATGCAGCAATGCCTTATGATGTGGCCCTGATACTGCTTTCACATCTGGTGGTAGGGAACATTCCATTTCATTTCCACCTTCATTGGCTCTTGCTTCCATTGCCCAATTACTTGGACTGATTGTTGGGGCCAGAATTTGCTGCTGTATAAATAACCCATGGACCATCAAATTGCTACACATGGGCAGATAGTCATTTCGTGTTTGCTAGGCACACTTTTATACAGGTTTTCCATTTTTGTCTCTTCTCCTCTAAAGGCCTCACATCTTGTTGCCTTTAATTTGGCCAGGAGGAGAAGGCTTTCCCTTTTGGAATCCATCAGTGCTGCCACTCCTATAGATGCTAGAGAGGAGTAGGTTCAGGATGCTCCCTCCATCTGAAGGTCCAAATATTCTGTCACAATAAATCTTCCACCCCTGATAGGGGAATGAGTGACCTGACTGGGGAATTGAATGTGGATCTCATATGGCAATGCAGAGCACTAACTACAGGCCCACTATTAATACATAGAACCCCACCTATGTTAGTTTAAATGCTAGTTCCAATAGTTAAGAAACAAATCAATCCAGGCCATGTTGAAATTATAAGTGAAGCATACTGCAATTCTGACATATAGGGACAGAAGTCAATGGAGCTATGTCAATCTACAGCAGTTGAGAACCAGGTCCATTATTATTATTTTACACTTGTATCATTTATATACCCTTAGCTATTTTTTTCACATTTTCCCCCAAACTCTTAGACTGTGTACAGTACATTTTAATTTCATTTGGGAGAACATTTGCAACAAGCAGATGTGTACCAGCATCTATAATAGCAGTTCTGACACAACCTAACCCACTGCATCAGAAATACTTTATAATTAAAAGAAGAATCTTTTTTTTTTTTTTTTTTTTTTTTTGAAAGCAAGGAGTAGGTGGTTAGTTTTGCTAGGAAAAAAGAAGGTGAGTAAATAATGCTTATAATGAATAGCTAGAAATCATTAGTTATGGTGCATAAGCAATAATTACACTTTAATATAGCCTTCATCACAGGCATACAGACTTATTTCTTGGGTGTTGTTTTCACACTTTTTTCATTTGTTTAGTGCAAAAATATATAGAATATTAAAATATGTTTCTGTCATCCATATGGATTTTTTTTAATAAATGGTGCTGTCTTGGAATAAGGCTATGATGATCATTTTTACACTAATCACAGGCTATTGTGGCCCACTGAAGCCCATTATGTGCCCCTTGGGTGAAATATTGCAATTGAATGTGCATGTGTGTGCATGTGCACTCGCAAATGACAATCGAGTCAGTGGGCCTTGCTTTGCACATTCATCAGAAAACAAAATTTGTCCCATCAAATATAATTCACATTTCATTGTAATATACAGATTCTAGCCCTTCAAAAACATTTGTAGAAATCAAAGGTCTGAGTCTGCACTTACTTACTCATCAGAGTACAATGTAGTTATGGTCTAAAATCAGTAGCTATTATGGTTATTGGATTTCTTTATTTGAAGTATAGCATCACTGATGATAACAGCATGTCTCTAAAATTAGTAATTTTTTGTTACCAACGGTTGCTGAGACATTATTTATTTGTTGACCCCTCAGAAATGGTGACTTTGGAATACAATAATTCTTACTGAAGGGGAAAATAACTGGAAGAAATAGCAGAGATTATATGAATATCCCTGATTGAGGCTTTATGTCCACCATTTATTGTTAAGGTTCACAACCTGAGTGTCTTGTTAGAGCCTCATCAGCTTGCAGAGAACCAGGTCGGGACAGTTGCCAATAGAGCTTTTCATTATTTGTATGCAAGGATGGTTGTGACCTTTTCTTTCAAATATGAGACTTTGCTAAAGTTATCTTTACCTTTGTCACCTCAAGATTAGATTTCTGTAGTGGATATATATCTGCAAACCAATCAGAAGAATGTGGCTGCCTGTCTGCACTGGCTTTCAGTTGATTTCCAGATAAAGTTTAAAATGTTAGCTCTAAGCCTAAAATATGTTACTGCAGTGTACTAAGGACTGTATTGGAATTGCAAGCTCTTTCTTTAAGAATATGTGTGTGGGTTTCCTGGTCCTTCTTGCAGGCCTGGCGTGGGGTGCTCCAAAGTGAAATGTGTGATCTGGGAGCAACAATCAGTCTGGAAAGAGCCAGCCTAGAAAGAAGCTTACAAGAAGTGGAAGCTTGGTCAAATTACCAGGGAGGAGTATAAAAATATTGCTCAAGCATGCAGGAAGGCCAAATCACAATTGGAGTTGCAGCTAGCAAGGGATGTTAAGAGTAACAAGAAGGGTTTCTACAAGTATGTTAGCAATAAGAAGAAGGTCAGGGAAAGTGTGGGCCCCTTACTGAATGGGGGAGGCAACCTAGTGACCGAGGATGTGGAAAAAGCTAGTGTATTCAATGCTTTTTTTGCCTCTGTCTTCACGAACAAGATCAGCTCACAGACTACTGCACTGGGCAGCACAGTATGGGGAGGAGGTGACCAACCCTCTGTGGAGCAAGAAGTGGTTCAGGACTATTTAGAAAAGCTGAATGAGCACAAGTCCATGGGTCCGGATGCACTGCATCCAAGGGTGCTAAAGGAGTCCGCTGATGTGATTGCAGAGCCACTGGCCATTATCTTTGAAAACTCATGGTGATCGGGCGAGGTCCCGGATGACTGGAAAAAGGCTAATGTAGTGCCCATCTTTAAAAAAGGGAAGGAGGAGGATCCGGGGAGCTACAGGCCATTCAGCCTCCCCTCAGTCCCTGGAAAAATCATGGAGCAGGTCCTCAAGGAATCAATTCTGAAGCACTTTGAGGAGAGGAAAGTGATCAGGAACAGTCAACATGGATTCATCATGCCTGACTAACCTAATTGCCTTCTATGATGAGATAACTGGCTCTGTGGATGAGGGGAAAGCATTGGACGTGTTATTCCTTGACTTAAGCAAAGCTTTTGATACAGTCTCCCACAGTATTCTTGCCAGCAAGTTAAAGAAGTATGGGCTGGATGAATGGACTGTAAGGTGGATCGAAAGCTGGCTAGATAATTGGGCTCAATGGGTAGTGATCAATGGCTCCATGTCTAGTTGGCAGCCGGTACCTGGGGCTGATTTTGTTCAATATCTTCATTAATGATCTGGAGGATGGCATGATTGCACCCTCAGCAAGTTTGCAGATGGCACTAAACTGGGAGGAGTGGTAGATACGCTGGATGGTAGGGATAGGATACAGAGGGACCTAGACAAATTAAAGGATTGGGTGAAAAGAAATCTGATGAGGTTCAACAAGGACAAGTGCAGAGTCCTGAGCTTAGGACGGAAGAATCCCATGCTCTCCTACAGACTAGGGACTGAGTGGTGACTATGCAGCAGTTCTGCAGAAAGGGATCTAGGGGTTACAGTGGACAAGAATGTGGATATGAGTCAACTGTGTGCCCTTGCTGCCAAGAAGGCTAACGGCATTTTGGGCTGTATAAGTAGGAGCATTGTCAGCAGATTGAGGGACGTGATCATTCCCCTCTATTCAGCATTGGTGAGGCCTCATCTGGAGTGCTGTGTCCAGTTTTGGGCCCCACACTACAAAGATATGGAAAAATTGGAAAGAGTCCAGCGGAGGGCAACAAAAATGATTAGGGGGCTGGAGCACATGACTTATGAGGAGAGGCTGAGGGAACTGGAATTATTTAGTCTGCAGAAGAGAAGAATGAAGGGGGATTTGATAGCTTCTTTCAACTACCTGAAAGGGAGTTCCAAAGAGGATGGATCTAGATTGTTCTCAGTGGTAGCAGATGACAGGACAAGGAGTAATGGTCTCAAGTTGCAGTTGGGGAGGTTTAGGTTGAATATTAAGAAAAAACTTTTTCGCTAGGAGGGTGGTGAAGCACTCGAATGGGTTACCTAGGGAGGTGGTGGAATCTCCTTCCTTAGAGGTTTTTAAGGCTCAGCTTGACAAAGCCCTTGCTGGGATGATTTAGTTGGGGATTGATCCTTCTTTGAGCAGGGGGTTGGACTAGATGACCTCCTGAGGTCCCTTCCAACCCTGATATTCTATGACTCTATGATGTAAGTTGTGCCTATCAGTTTTGGGGAGCAGCCTTCTTTGTCTCTCTCTGTTTTCAGATTCTTTTGTGTTAGGATAAAATAGTGTTATGCTGAAACTTTCCAGCAAGGGTACTTTATGTTTTTACCTAACTTCTCTGTGTATATGCCATTAACACAGCAGTTGGGTCCTAGATAAATAAGAACTGCCTCTCTCCCATTGTGGTACTGTGGCAATTGCAGTACTGAACCTAACAGTCACCTGGTTTAATACGAAGGAGTGCTAGTGTTCTTGGAGAACAATAACCAGTCTGGAATTCACTCCCCAACTTGATCTGGTCTTGATCTGGTCTTTTTGATCTGCAAATAATTCATTTACTCTTTATGTTGTAAATGTTCTATGCACCTATGGCCTGATCCAATATCCATTTATATTAGTAGGAATTCTTCTGTTGTCTTTCACAGGAGAGGACTTGGTCCCTACAGTTTTAATAGGTACAATGCATACATCTAAATAAAAAATAAATACAAAGTGCCATATTTGGCTCTTATTAACTTCCATGGGAATTCATTGCATGCAACTGAAGGCAGATTACATTAGTAGCAGCAGTAGTAAGAGACAATGTATATCCTGACAAGATTACAGCCTCATTTTAAACAAGCCACAAGTGAATGTGACCATAAAAAAGGAGAGAATGGGGTGGAAGGAGGACAGGAATAATGAAAATAAGTTCATGCAGTTGCCTAAGTTAGTTGTTGAATTTATTGGTTCCTGATGGTTTCAAATAATTGTTAAAGATAAGTAAATGAAAGCTGAGAAATAAATCTGCAGTCCAACTGTCTAGTCATTATCAGCTGGCAGGTTAGTGGACCTACGAAGAATGATCCATGCATGAGTACCAAATATACTATATTGGAGTGTTCATTTTAATATGTATATTTGGGATTCAAATCTTGTAACACTTTTCAGAAATATATTTTCAACTTCAGGGGATGAGTCAATTTAAATAATGACAATTTACTCTATCCATGTTTAACACATTTATGGGCTGTTTTCCATGGAAACTGGTACAGACACTCAACTGTCACTTGATTTAGGTTGGATGTGTTTCAGGACAAGTCAGAAAAAAGGAGATGGTGCTACTTCCTTCTGATCAGCCAATGGAAGGTTCTGTTTTCATTATTAATTATTTTTCAGTTTAAAAGCTTAGGCTTGTAAGGTACTTCAAGACTACTAGGCAAATTCAGGATTTGAGGGAAGCCACTTGATCCACCTAGTACACTTGAGGTGGCTAAGATTCTCCATGGATCTACAATATTTTGTTTTAGACTTGTGGCTTTGAGACCTGCTGGGCTACCAGTGTGGGTTTAGGAGGATCTTCAGAATCATGAAGGACCTACTGTGAATGGGAACAAGATCCGTCATTATAGGTTTTTTTCTTTAACTGTGGACTCATTTGACTCCAAACATGTAAAGCCTATAATATCAAAAAAGTCTGGATCTTGCAAATATTTCAAATAGGGAGTGGGGAAGAAGTGCTCACTTGCGAGCATCTATTATTGGCATCTATATTTTTGCATTTGTAACCAAAAAACAGATGGTTCAAAATATCTGAAGCATCCAGACTTATTAGGCACCCTAAACAGTCTTTGAAATGTTTATGTGTAAAAATAATGTACAGTAAAAGAAACATTTGTCCTAGAAAATTATCACACATTTTCATTTTTTTTACACAAATGGCTTTTGATTGGGCACTAACCTTTTTTCTTTGTGCAAGTTTAGACTTGCCTCACTAGAGTGTTGTGAGGATTAATTATTTAATGTTGGCAAAGCTCTATGAAGGTGAAAATTACTATATAAAAACAAGATTGTATTTTTGTTTGGAAAACTAATATGATTGTTAGAAAAAAAATTAAGAGGATTTATAGTAGACAAGAGAGGAGTATAGGTTGGTTATAACTATCAACAGTCTCTGTGCAATTTGGTATTATATTTTTCATGCCTCCATTTTCTCATTGCAACAATGTAATGACTATTTACAGAGATCTGACTCACCCAGAGAGAATTCTGCATAAGACCTGCTCCTGTAAGCAGTCTGGGTGTGGAACTCCCATTGATTTTATAGGGAGATGCAAATGTAGAGTGCTTACATGATTTTGGAGCCCAGTCCTGTACTGTATGTCTGAGCAAAAAGACAGCTGAGCTAAGGCATACTTTAAATCTGACTAAGTGAAGATACCCACTTTTTTAATAAGTGTTTTTCAGGCTCATATAGTACAAAGGTCAGTCTTTGGTATACCACTAATCACGTAACCAGTATCACTATGTATGTATACAGGAAATTGGCCAACATGTCCCACTGTAGCAATCCCATCAGAGCATAGCACAAAAGGGTCTGATGGCAAAAAATCCTCCCTTCCAGGCCACAGAATGGTAGCACAGACAATAGCATCTTCACAACTCATGCCTTCTTTATGCTGGGGTGTATGGTTGGCAACCTTTGTAGTCAAAGATCCTCCCAGACCTGGAGTGTGCAGGCTTTGCCCCAGAGAAAGTCCATTTTGAAAGTGTCATGATTTATTTGGTCATGTTTATGGCACATTTTAATTCTTAATGTCTCTTTCCATAAACCAGCCCTGGTCTACACTACAAGTTTCGGTCGAATTTAGCAGCGTTAGATCGATTTAACCCTGCACCCGTCCACACAAAGCCATTTTTGTTGACTTAAAGGGCTCTTAAAATCAATTTCTGTACTCCTCCCTGACGAGGGGATTAGTGCTGATATTGACCCTGCTGGGTCGAATTTGGGGTAGTGTGGATGCAATTGGATGGTATTGGCCTCCGAGAGCTATTCCAGAGTGCTCCATTGTGACCGCTCTGGACAGCACTCTCAACTCAGATGCACTGGCCAGGTAGACAGGAAAAGCCCCTTTTGAATTTCATTTCCTGTTTGGCCAGCATGGCGAGCTGATCAGCACAGGTGACCATGCAGAGCTCATCAGCACAGGTGACCTTGGAGTACCAGAATCGCAAAAGAGCTCCAGCATGGACCGAATGGGAGGTACTGCATCTGATCGCTGTATGGGGAGATGAATCTGTGCTATCCGAACTCCATTCCAAAAGCCGAAATGCTGGAATATTTGAAAAAATCTCCAAGGGCATGAAGGACAGATGTTATAACAGGGACCTGCAACAATGCCGCGTGAAACTTAAGGAACTCAGGCAAGCCTACCAAAGAACCAGAGAGGCAAACAGCCGCTCTGGGTCAGAGCCCCAGACATGCCGCTTCTATGACGAGCTGCATGCCATTCTAGGGGGTGCCCCTACAACTACCCCACCCCTGTGCTTCCCTCCTCCCCCACCCCTCCTGGGCTACCTTGACGAATTAATAAAGAATGCATGAATTTGAAACAACAATGACTTTATTGCCTCTGCAAGTGGAGATCAAAGGTGGGAGGGGAGGGCGGTTGGCTTACAGGGAAATAGAGTGAACCAAGGGGGCGGGTTTTCATCAAGAAGAAACAAACAGAACTTTCACACCGTAGCCTGGCCAGTCAGGAAATTGGTTTTCAAAGCTTCTCTGATGCACAGCGTGCCCTGCTGTGCTCTTCTAAATGCTCTGGTGTCTGGCTGCACGTAATCAGTGGCCAGGCGATTTGCCTCAACCTCCCACCCCTCCATAAATGTCTCCCCCTTACTCTCACAGATATTGTGGAGCACACAGCAAGCAGTAATAATGATGGGAATATTGGTTTCTCTGAGGTCTAACCGAGTCAGTAAACTGCGCCAGCGTGCTTTTAAATGTCCAAAGGCACATTCTACCACCATTCTGCACTTGCTCAGCCTATAGTTGAACTGCTCCTTACTACTGTCCAGGCTTCATGAGCCATGGGAGCAAGGGGCAGGCTGAGGTAGGTGCGGTGCTGCCAATTGGGAGAGCAGCCTGAGGCAGAAACTTCCAACTTGCATGATATTCCAGGCAGGACTGAATCTCCATTAAACGAAACTTAAAGAAGAGAATGACCTGGAGTCATTCCCATTTTTGTCTAGGCGCCCCCGACTGACCTCACTGAGGCCGACCAGGAGCACCCATGTCTGCCCAGGCACCCCTGACCAACCTAACCGAGGTCGGCCAGGAGCGCTCACGGGACGACGAGGACAGTTACCAGTCGTATTTCATTGTCTGCCATCCGCAATGCAAAGCAAGGGTATTCTGCTGTGTAGCACTGCAGTACCGCGTCTGCCAGCAGCACCCAGGAGACGTACGGTGACAGTGAGTGGGCTCCATGCTTGCCATGGTATGTCATCTGCACGGGTAACCCAGGAAAAAAGGCGAGAAATGATTTTTTGCCGTTGCTTTCATGGAGGGAGGGAGGGAAGGGGGCCTGACGACATGTACCCAGAACCACCTGCAACAATGTTTTTGCCCCATCAGGCATTGGGAGCTCAACCCAGAATTCCAATGGGCGGTGGGATAGCTACCACAATGCAACGCTCCGAAAGTCGAAGCTAGCCTCGGTACTGTGGACGCACACTGCTGACTTAATGCGTTTAGTGGGGACACACACAATCGACTGTATCAAATTGATTTGTAAAAAATCAACTTCTATTAAATCGACCTAAGTTCATAGTGTAGACATACCCCCAGTAGCTGTTTTCATTTAGGAATTATTAGTTGGCGCTCTCTTTTTGATTTGTTTCAGCAAGAACATCTGTATGAAAAATTCGAGTATTGTGGCTTATGTTTAATAACCCACAATGTCTGTAAACAGAGATGTCAGCTTTATTTCTTTTTAATAATCTTCTAGCTTTTTCACTGTAAATAGGGCCAGCATTTTATGAGGATGATTTCTTTATAACCAACAAAATGTTTGTTTGTCTTATTATCTATAACTCCCTTAATTTGTGCAGTGCAGTCTGTTCATAAACAGCTTTCCCTCTTAGTAATGAAATAGAACACACTTAAAATTTTAATGTAACCTGAGAGTTGGTATATATTTGTACTAATGTACTAATGTCTGGGAAGGATAATATCCATGTACGGAAATTATCATTATTAGATTAAAAGAAGTTATATGAAACGATTCAATATTCTCTTCACCTGCTCTTAAATATTTTAACAACAACAAATCTGCCTTTGGAGAGCTGCTAGAGCTGTGATATTTAGGAAAAGGAAGCAGGAGATTATTTAAGAACTGGTTGGCGCCTGTGAATTCACAGAAAACAAAAGAATCAGTGTTATATGAGAACGGTTTTTAATGAGGGGTCTTTTGACTCCTCCACCCCTCTCTGGTCCCTCTCTGTCTCCAAGCTGCTGACAGGGTGCAGTCCGTTTGCTCAGGTTGCAATTGTCCTTGTTTCATTTGCAGTGACATAGCAGGCAGGAACTGCATAAAACAGAACTTTATTAAACATGATGAGGGGGCATTGTTACACAGGGGCTTGTAATGGGAGACCTGGGTCCCATACTCACCAACATATATCCCTCATGAAATTTGACCTGGCTATTCCAGTTCCAACCCTCATATTACAGTTATTGCATTTGGTTACATGGAGAGGGAGGAGTAGATCAAGGAGTGTCGTTGCCCAATTTTCCCCTTTCTTTCCTATTTCATTATCATGTGATGTTAATTGAATCAACAGTTATGTTCCATATTTTCTGTTTTGTAGTCACAGTCTTGAACTCCCAGAGCCATATTGGGCTATTGACTTTTAAGCAGAACTGCCAACTGAAATAACTCACTGGAGAATCCTGCTTAAAAATCAAAGGCATGATGTGACTATGTAACTATCCTATCAGTGCGTACTCCAAAGCAGCTAACACCAGTCTGAATTTGCCCTTGCATTTTTCTCCTGTTTTCTAAATACCTTCCCTACATTTTTTTTTATTTTGTTCTCTCCTCATTGATAAAGAATCTCCACCCATAAGAATATGCAGGGTTTTCTTAATATCATACTGAAAATATAAGACTAAATGTTCTAATATCAAGCGGCAGAGTGCTTGACTTATCAGTATTTTTTTTTTTACAGGAAGTACAGAGAAACCATGCTAGATAGTAAATCTAGGTTAGAGGGAAGAGTGACCAATTATAGATAAAGTGCAGACTGAAAGCTTTGCAAATGTAAGTAAATTACACAGATATAACATGTAACTTTGTTAACTCCCCAAGTGCCATGCCCCTTGGCCATGTCATTTTGAATGGTATTTTCAGTTGTATTGTTAGGGTACACAGCATTAAACATGTTTTACTGGATCACTACTAGGCTTCCAGGATTAATATAACAGTTTTCTGTTTCTTCATTATCTCCTTCTTTCTCTTTTTGGTGCAATATTTTACACCACCAGAATAGGAAGTTGACAATGTTTGCCTTAAACACGTTACCTTGTTTACAGGTGTTCATCCTGCTACGAAAGACATGATTCGTGTTCAATTTTTCATGGTCAAGCTGTATAACATTAACAAATTCAAAAAAGATATTTGTGGAATACATTTGACTAATGGATACATCTAAGGAAGTTGCAATTTCCCCAAATATGTTCCAAATGTAGTCCCTTTTCTGCTTTTATCAAATGGAATATTTGTTAGGACTTATTTGTCCAGCTTTCATCTACATATTTGTGGTTTTCCTGTTTCATAGAAGTAGTTTCATTGGTTTACAGGCACTAAGGAGCTTTAACATAAATGAATGAAAATTCACACCTCACTAAGGAGCATGGAAATAAATTGCACTTTTACATATCTCAGCCTACACAAAAATTGAGGCCACAAAATTCTTCTTTCAACTTTCCAAAGAGATAATTTAAAATATGTACTATATAAAGGGGAACCATATTGTACATATAAAATGTTAAAACATTCAGATATTTAATAAGCAATAGATCATTTTTGAATATTCACACATAACTTTGAAATTTACTTTCTGCAAATATATGTGGCAGTAAAACTCAATCACTTGGATTATGCATGGAATTCAAACAGAAGGGGCTCAACCAAATTCATCAACCAATTCAAATGAATATTAATAGAAATATTTTTACATTATTGCTCCAGCTCTAATGCTGAAAAGGGTCTGGACCTATACATTATGAAAGTAGATGGAAAGATTCCCATTGACTTTAATAGGTTTGGATCAAGCCCATGCAGTGGTTGCACTTCACAATTTATTCTGATTTTAGAGGCACTGCCCATTCCACTAAACTTTAGAACTTCTTTTGCAATGCCTAGAGAACATTTTTGGCACACTTTTTTAGCAACTTATTATGAGAGTTTCAGTTTGCTTCTTTTTTTCCCCTTCTGCCACCTTTCTCAGATATCCATTTCACTCCTACTCTCCTAACTTCTGTTCTGTTCTTTTTTTCCTGCTTGTCTCTTTCACATTTTAAAGGCAGATTACTAGAGTGTCTGGCAATTACAGCCAGTGTTAGTTTCCTCTTGTCTTCATGTTGTGCTGAACCAGCTTTTAAAAGCCCCACCACTTCTCAGCAGGTGACTTCTCACTTGTGATGGGAGAAAGGCACAGCTTTCAGAACAGGCAGTTAATGCCAGAAGAGGAAAGGTGGCGTGTGGCAGTTTTAATGGTTTAAATTGAATTAATACATTTGGACAGTGGAGAAGGCCTGCAAATTACACAACTGATTAAGAACTGCAGAATCCATGATTTTATTGAATTGGAGAGTGCCAAGTGACTCTTGTTAGTAAATGAGGACAATATATCCAGAAGCATGGAAATCCATGATAGATGCTCATTATCAACGTTGGTACAGTGGCGGCTGGTGAACTTTGGGGAAAATAGGATGTAGCAGAGAAAAAAAGAAGAAGTCTGGTTCTCGGGTAACCACTAACCAGGGCCCTGGAGTCTGTGCTAGTTGCACTGGGGCATATGAAAGCTGGTCCCTACAGTCTGTGCCTGGACTGGACGGGTGTTGTAGAGCACTCTAACCTGTTAAGCTCTAACTGTCCCATGTAGACCCTGCTGGTATTCTCTAAAAGGTACTTGGTCTAGGTACCTTACAGAGTGTGTCAGCAGGATCTACACAGGGCATTCAGAGCACTGCATGTTAGAGCACTCTACAGTTGCTACAGTCTGTGGCTTGGGTAGTGAATCCAGCACCCTAAACACCACTGAAAATCATTGTGGCTTTACCTCCCTGTCAAACCCTGGAAATCAAAACTGCACACGTACCACAGGAGTATTGGAAAAGAATGTTCTGCTATGAAATGTGAATTGTGAACACAGCAAATCTATAGCAGGCTGCTATAGATTTTCGGTGTTTGCAATTTGTATTTGGTGGGGCAGGGCCCCAGTGCCCCCATACGTGAGCTGCCACTGATATATATTTTTGACCAAAGTTCAATGTTTGAGTACATATCTGGATGCCCAAAATGTATACACTAAGTCCCAGGAAACTATCTACTTGCTGTTCCAATTTGTAGTTCTAGACAATAAATCATTGACATTTTATTCCCATAATACTGGTTAGTTGTTTTCTAAGGTAGTGGTTGAAATAATACTTTCCAGTGACTTTCACACAAGTCTGCTGGGGAATGCCCTCAGACTTAAAAATACGTTTTAGAAAAGCTCCTACTTTGTTATTAAGAAATATTTTTGAAGTATGCACACTACCCACTCTTCATATAGGGGTAGATTGCCACAGCCCTTACTCAGCTGCATGCAAGGGTTAGGCCTTCCATTAACCCTCCACCCTTTTATGTTTTGGTCTTGCTCGGACTGTAGTTTGGAGGCCAGATCCTCAAAGGTATTTAGGTGCCTGTAACAGTGTGGGACTCACCCCTGCGGCGCCTCCTGCTGGTCCTCTCAGGAAATCAGCTCTGCCAGCCTTGGAGCGCCCTCTGCAGGGCAGTGATCCATCTTGTTGCTGGCCCTGTGTCCCTCCCAGGACCCCGGTGCCCCTTTCTCTGGGGTGCTGTCCTTCTGGCAGTAACCCCCAATCTCAGGGTCTTCCCTCCCAGGGGAACTCCCACCCACTATTCTCACCTCGCCTCAGAATAAGGCCACTGCCAGTCACCAACTAGCCCCTGCTCCCTGGGGCAGACTGCAGTATAAGCCACTCATCATTGGCAAGGTTGGATTTGGACCTGCTGCCTTTGCCCGGGGCTGCCCTCTGCAACCCCCAGTACCTATTTGCCTTTTGCTAGGCCGCAGCCTGGGGCTTTCCAGGCTGGAGCTCCCCGGCTCCTCTGCCTTTCCCCAGCCCTGCTCCACTCAGGTACACTGTCTCTAACTCCCTGCAGCCAGGCCCATCTCCCTCTACAAACAGAGAGAGACTGTCTGCTTGAGCTGCTGGCTCAAGCCTTTATAGGGCCAGCTGCGCCCTGATTGGAGTGTGGCCCCAGCTGAGCCTGCTTCCTCCCAATCAGCCCAGCTTTTTCCCTGCCACAGCCCTCTCCCAGGGCTGTTTTAAGCCTTTCCAGGCAGGAGCAGGTGACCACCCCGCTACAGTGCCCAACTCCCAATCAGTCAATGGGACCTAGATGCCTATAATTTTGAAGATCTGGGACTTTGATGCTAGGGGAGAGCTGGGACGCTTCACTGAATGCTCCTCCATGTGAGCTAGTAGGCAGGGAGTGTGTGAAAGAGGTGGGGCTTGGGAGGATCTCTTATTGATTGGCCATATTGCCTGGCAAGTCGTGTAGTTGTGGCACAAATTGTTCCATGAAAAGAGGTGAAGTATCTTACTTCACTTACAGAAAAAGAGGGGAACAAGATAGGAATTTCTACTGAGTCGTTATTTGTTCTCCGGTGTGTTCCTGTGCCTTTCAGGGAAGATTGTAAAGTCACAATCTAGACCATAGAAACTACTCTGAGGTCCCTCTTCAGCCTTTCGTACTCTGGCAAAGCTGCCACTGATTTGATGGCAGCTTATCTTCACTTTTCTGGCTGTGCAGTATCAGCAGAAAACTCGTCAAGAGCTCAGAGCAATAATGGCATCACCAGTGATTCAGGTGCAAAAACAAAGAAATGAACCAAAAATCAGAAGTGATTTATTTTAAGAGTTATTAAAGAAAGAAAGAAAGAAAGAAAGAAAGAAAGAAAGAAAGAAAGAAAGAAAGAAAGAAAGAAAGAAAGAAAGAAAAAGAATTTTTTTGCCACTGTTAAATAAAAAAAGCCCTATGAAAACTACTTGACAATATCTTTTTATAAAGAATTCAGAAACTGTGATGAGCAGAACATTATAAACACATAGATTCCATAGATACATTTAAATTGTTAACCAAAGCACTTAACTGGCTTAGATTATGTAAACAAAACCATTCTTATTGTAAATATGAAGACTGTTATCTTGGCTGACCGCAGGATTTGGCTCAGGGACCTCCAGAGTTACTCTACAACTTGAGACAAAGGATCCAGCAGCACAGATGGGTGTTATAATATACTTACACACTAAGTGTTCAGGCACAAAGGAGAATAGGTAACACACTCAACAATGAATTACATAAGCAAATAACATTCTAGCCAGCGATAACATTTGAAAGCGTATGTTGAATGTTAGATTCCAGTTTGATCCTCCCCTCACCTAATTTTTGGGTATCTGACCAATCCCATCAGAGGAAGCCATCATGGATCAGTTTATTTCAATCTATATTCCTCATTTAGTTCTGTTTCAGCAAACACATACAAAGAAAAACAGTGCTCTCATTGCAGCATGCCTTCATGTTTCTCAAGTCACGGAACTATTTGCTAAGTTGGTTGCAATTTATAGACTGGTGTGTTGTGGGTATCATTATTTCTACTAAAAGAATGCTTGTATGTAGCACCCAGCAGAATACAGTTAATAACTGTTGCTTAGTATTTTGAATAATTTCAACAAGGGAATAATTCTAACAGTAAACTTTTCAGAGAGCTTCCCCCAAAGACCCTCTTTATGATTGCTTATAAAATAATCATGCATCATTGTTCACTTACCTCCCCTTATCTTTCCATATATGTGCAGGGGAAAATGGGTGGAATTGAAAAGGTTCATTCCTAGCCTCAACATGAAATTTAGAGTTATTTATTGAAGGCACATTGTTTAAAAATTGTTTCAATAAAGGCTTATCTAATGTGTGGAGTTTTGCTGGAATTTGCCCCTATGTAGAGGGTCAGCACAAAGCTTATACAGTGCTTATATCCCACAGAAGGTATGTCTACATTGCACAGTTAACCCAGTCTGTTACACTGGTTTTCGCTTTAACTCCCCTACCATCTACACAGAATAATCTCAGACCTGAGTTTGGAGGTACTTTAAACTGGGCTAGCTTACCTGACCAGGGCAGTAGGTTAAAATTTGGGCTCTGCTTTATCTTGGACAAGAGCCCACCCACTTTGCAGTGAGGATGAAGGCAAAGTCACCCTAGTGTGGATAGTCCTCCACTGCCCTTCCCACAATTCCCCCCAAAGGACAGACAAGTTCTCCTGCAATTGACACAGTTGCCTGGGAAAGAATCCTGGAGCGTCTTAGCACAAAGAACCAGGAAGTGCAGAAACAATGATAACAAGGGTAAGGCTTTGCACTAGGGCACTGATGGGCAACCTGAGGTCTGTGGGCCTCATGCGACCCATCAGGGTAAGCTGATTGTGGGCCATGAGACATTTTGAGAATGTTGACTGTCCACAGGCACGGCCCCCCGCGGTTCGCTTTTCCCGGCCAACGGGAGCTGCGGGTAGTGGCGGGCTGCAGGAACGTGCTGGCCGCTGCTTCCTGCAGCTCCCATTGGCCGGGAATGGCAAACTGCAGCCACTGGGAGCTGCAGGGGGCAGTGCCTGTGGAGGGTCAACGTAAATAAAACATCTGTAGTAGTAAATGGACCAACATTTAATTTTATGCAATAGAGAATGAAAAAATTGCTTCTTTCTTGTATTTGCACAGTCTGTGTTTATGGGTGAGTGATCTATAAATATGAATGGAGCACAGAATTATGTACATGTCAAAGGAATAGACAAAGCTTAAACTGCCTATACTACTAGCCCTTTTGGGATAACTATAGCTGACCAAACTCTATTCCTTTGTATTATGCATCATAATTTATATTTTAATAATACAAGTACCAAGCTGGCCCCAGGTGACACAGTTCTGCAGTATCTTTTCTTTGAAATGGAATTATTAATCCCTTCCCAATTTAAATAATTTTTGCCTCTTCCCTTCTAACATTTTATTCTTTGAAGAAATTACAGGACTACTGATTCAGCGGTGCCGGTGGCGTAATAACATGCCCAAAGATTCTATCTGCAGGGGATGATACATCTGGAAACGACACAGAACCATGGTGTCACCTCTGAGGGTGGGTGAGGCAGCAAGGTTAAAGTGTGCATCCTAACAATGGGTCAACACATACTGAATGCCCATGATCTGAAGATCTGATTTAAACCAATGAAAGCAAAGTAATCCCAACTTGATGCTACCATTATGATCTCAGCCATTTGTAGCCAAGTTTTGAAGCACTTGTTGGTAAAAAGAAAAAAAAAATGTGCAGTGCTCTAAGACTCTAGCAATGCCTCTGCTCACCAAAGGGAGCTAGCGACTGAACATTGGACTAAAATGAAAATCTTTTAGAATTTACCATTTTTTATAAGAACCCTCAATTTTACTGCAACTTTGACCCTTGTACCTGATATTCCTTTAACAACAACATGAACTACAGTATTTTTTTCTTGACTGCAGCAACTTGTTGGGCCTGAAGGCTCATCTTTTTTTCCCCTATGATTCCTAAGTATCTTTCTTGGCCAGTAGACTATAGAATTTTGCAACTTAGCATATATTTTCTTTTATAGGCTACAAAGTATTTAATTATTTAATGCCTTTCTTATAGCATTCGTCAATGTAGTACCTCACTTACATTAAGGAATTTAGCCTCATATAGCCCCTTAGGTAGGCAACTATTATTGAACCATATTAAAGATGGGAAACTGAGGCACATGTGATTATTAATAATTTTATTACTCAACTAGTTCTTACACTGTACTAAGTATTGGTCATGTGCACACAGAGTGACAGTCTCTAAATGTATACATACAGAAAGTAAATCTTGGATGCAAGGCTTGAAGAAGAGAGGGTCATGGCTGTGCAACTGTGAGGGAAGAGGAAGCTCCCACAGGAAGGATGCAGCAGATCTAGGAACAGAACTCAGATCTTTTAAGTCCAGTGCCTTAACCACAAGACCATGTACTAGTTTTAGCTGTTTGTTTCAACTTTACCTCTGCAGTCAATTAGAGAGATCCATCTCTGGCTCCTGCATTTGCTTGACTTTGATGACATCACACATGACTTTGTGTTGTGACATAATGCTCCAATGTCATATGTGATACAAAATGTGCAGCAGGGTCATGGGTGATATCCAATCCAGAAGAAAAATGCAGAACAGTGTACTTTTAAAAAGTTATCTATATTATAAAAGGTCACAAGTGCCACAAGTGTCCCCCCCCAAAGGAAATTATGAGCTTCTTATCAAAGTCAATCAGTTTGATAAATGAATTTGTTTGACATTTAGTTATTGTTTATATTTAGTTTTGGTTTGTATTCATGTTATTGATTATTCTGCTTTATTTGTTTATTTATCATTTTGCTTGTTACATTGGGGAGTTTTGCATTAACCTGTGGAGACAAATTACAAAAGAGCTCAGGGCCTGATTTTCTAGTGTCCAAAACCTACAACTACAAATTTTCAAAAGAGCTCAGTTCCCATTTAGACCAAAATAATGAAACATTTGCAAAGGCACCCAGCATCTACCATTGTGGCACCTAAGCTCTTTTAAAAGTTCAGCCCCAATTCTGGGTGCAGTGCTCTCCAGAATGGTAGCCCTCAACATTGTAATATGTGAGGGACAGTCATGGTGTTGATAAGAGGAATGCCGTCATCTCAGGGGTGGCCTATCAAATATACGTGTTACTATTGCATTGAGTATTTAATGTGTCTAACTAACTCAACTAAATAAATAATAAATACTTATATCTGCCAAGTACTCAAGGGTCCAGGTCTTCCTTCCTCATGGAAACAACATGTTGGATGGAAAAAGTTTGCTGGAAATTCCATGGAGTTCAATAGGGATGAGTTTTGTATATAGGACCCAGTGGTTCTGGAAGTAGGGGTGCTTCCACACTCCCTTGCGTGCAGTAGTAATAATAAACACCAAAATACATGGTTTCCATCATCAGAACCCCCACTATAAAAATTGTTCCATCACTCCTGATAGGATCTGGAAACACCAAAGAGATTAGAACTCCATGGGAAAAATAAACATCATCCCCACAAATCACTGGGCCAGTGAACTAGTCCCTCATTACAGCTTCTTTGTGGGTGGAACAAGCACACATGAATTATCGTTAGCAGGGGAACTGATTTATGTTGTGTTGCTGTCTGACCTTGCCACAATCTCTGCCACAAAAAGAATTACGCAAGCTCAAATTCAAGTTCAGAAGGGATTATGACCTGTTCAGGAAGTGGCACAACATAAATCTATTCCCCTGCTAAACAATATTCCTATAAAAGTGACCTCTAGGCCCTTGCCACAGATCTCATGGAGCTGCACAAGCAACCTAAAAAAATACTGTTAATGGCTTCAGAAAATAGATCTTGTAAAGTCAAATGTAATATTAAAAGTTATGCATTGATGCAATGGGACATGAAGGTACTGGTGTAGGTGTCCTACACAAGCCTTGAATTATCAAAATGACAAAATTCTGGGGAAAAAAGGGTTCAAGTTCTTTAACAGCCTTTCTCAGGGCCTCTATTGAGATCAGGACTTGCTACAAACATAACTATTCCCATAAGACACTCGAGACTGGTTTATCTCAATGTTCTAGAAGCCCTAGTAAATGCTATAGATGATGGGAACTGTGAATAGTGAGTTCCAGTCCCCATCCTGAATGTCCTAGGTGAGTTGTGTTGGGAGTAGTGATGCTGGGTAGTGAAGATTTAGATATATGCTTTCAATAGATCATTTCTAGAGCATTTCCAATTAAAAATATGAATTAGTTTTCTAGAAAAATAGCTATATAATATCTGAGGGATTGGAAGGCTGAGCTGTTTTGTTATTAGCTACAGAACCTCTTATATATTGGTTACTCATCAATTTAAATCTAGCTGAGTGGTGTCCAAATGTTATCCCTTGATGCTTTTTGATGGCATATGTCTATGAGTGGCCTCCATCCATTTCACATCCCTGTCCCAAAACTATAACATATTTGCACCCTTGTTGGCAGTGTCAACAAAGCAGCCATGAGCTGAATGGAGGTAGAAACTGAACTACTCTTTATCCAGATAAGAGAGCCTCAATGTGAAGTTGGAGGCAAATTTGAAGGACAATCCAAGAAGCTTGGCCTACAGCTACCCACACTGTAAATAGACAGGAATTCAGCTGTTGAACCAATATCTTTCTCAAGCACAACAATCCCTTTTTTTAATGGTGGAAGAGCAAATGTGTGAGAGCAGCAAATAGCACAATTCAGTGATGAGAAAAACACCTTGGAAAGAGAAATAAATTAACAATCAGATCTCAAACAATCTTTAAAGGGAGAAGTATAGCTGGCAGGCTAGCAGCATATCTTTTCTTTTATATGTTTTCCGAGAAGGCTTCCTGGTCAGAAATCTCCTCATTAGTTTTATTTTCTATTTTCAGAAAGCATTTATGATAGTCCCCTTACTGCATTCAATTTAATATGCCCACTTTCAATTTATTTCCTGACTCTGCAACTTAGACAGTAACCTCCAAAGCAGAATTTTGTTGAACATTTTCGGAAAATGTAAGTGTGTGATGTGCACATCTCCTTTGTCTAGGCTGACAGCCATATCCTCTGAGAATTCCAATGAGTCTTTAGTTCCCTTGTCTCTCTTTAGGCCCTTTTTAAATAATGGCATTATGTTGGCTACCTTCCAGTCCTCACAAATTTCTCTTGATCTATTTTGAAGAGCACAAGTATATAAAAATGTCTGCCAAAGCTGCTTCAGTTTCCATTCTTATTTCCTTAACCCTTCTTACACATATATTGTTTGGTCGTGGCCCTATAAATTTTAAAAGTCATTTTACCTTTTAATAACCATGTCTGATGCAAACTGTGCCTATCTTAATTTTCAATCATCCATCTCGATAAATCTGATTTCAGATGTAGTCAAATATCTACTCTCATCTTTTATCAGGACATATATAACCATTATTTAATATGTCCACTTTCCCCTTATCTGCTTTCTAAGGGCTAGATTGTGACATAACAATCTTCTGTCTGTGAAGCTCCTAGTTGTGCTGCCCCAGGAGCAGGCAGGAATGAATTGTGACTCAGAGGCACAATTCATTTTCTGGTTCCCCCCTGTTCCAGGGAGGAAGTAATCTGCTACTGATATATACCAGTAGTAGATTATTTTCCTGTCTGTGGCAGCTTAACTACAGCCTCTGCAAAGTTGCCCTGCATTCAGAGCCATGGGGCATGTAACCCATGCAGGGAAACAAAACGTGCTTTATGGCCCCTTAATTTCTCTGCAAGGGCATGTAAGGAGAGTGACAATCTGGCTGTAATTTTCTTCCATCACTCTTATAACAAGATTTTTTAAAAATGCATGCTACTAAATCTGTTATGCCAGTCTTTGTATTTTTATTTTAACTTCCATGCTGTTTTATTTTAATGCTTATGTATATGAGGGGCTGAGCCCAACTGCACATGGGAAGTCCTGTACAACCTTGGGCCTGATCCTGCCAAAACTTACAACGAAGGGAAACTGCTCAATAGGAGTTGTTCCACTGAAGTAAGCTCAACACCTGGTTCAAAGTATTTGTTTATCACTCCCCAGGCCACTTCAAACTTCCAGTGAACCTTAGCTGCAGCTGCTTTTCCAGTTCTGAGCAGAGACTGCCTTTCTGAGATAGTTTTGTGATGAGAGTATAACAATGCTGCTGGCTGGAGCAGCTACAGGTACTGAAACTAGAACCATGAGGCATAGGGTGACCAGATGTCCCACTTTTATAGGGACAGTCCCGATTTTTGGGTCTCTTTCTTATATAGGCTCCTATTCCCGCCCACACATACACATACACTCCCTGTCCCGATTTTTCACACTTGCTCTCTGATCACACTAATGAGGCACCACTGCCTCAGTCAAAGATACCGGTGCCACTAGTTTGGGAGCCACAGTAGACTGATAAACTTCTATGTGGCCCAACCTCTAGAGGGGGACAAAGAACCACACTATGTTAATATGTGTTATATGACCAAATATCACTAGGTACTAAGGGCTAGTTCCACAAAGAGAACTCAGGATCAGCATTGCAATGCCTAACTAGCCCTAATCGTCAGCCCTGACTTAGCTGTCCACACTCATTTTGCAATGCATGGGGATAGTTAGACACCTAAGAATGGTTTCATAGAAGCCAGGGTGCTGCATCACCTAAACCTCACCCCTCAAAGGGAGCTAAGCACCTGCAGCCACTTGGGATTCAGAGCCATGAATCCACTCCTGGAGGTAAGTGCCTAGGACAGGTCAGCCCTGTTTTATAAAACAAAAACAGTGGTGGTGCTGGCCCTCCACAGCCTAGTGGTTGAAGCCCTCACTTGGGAAATGGAAGATCTGGGTTAAACCCAGATCTCCCTCAGGTAAGTGGTCTAACCACTGGGCTATAGAGTATCCTGGGGTGGGGGGCAGCTCTCTCAGTCTCTTCTGTTGAAGTTGTTCCACCAGTGGTCCAAGAGACTGTGCTAATCACTGAGTTATACAATCATTCTCACTCTCTCTAGCCAAATGATTCTTTCATACAAAGTGGAACCACTTCAACAGGAAAGACTGAGAAGCACTCACAATAGAATAGCCTATAGCTCAATGGTTAGGGCACTCACCCAGGAGGTGAGGCACATAGAGTGGTGACCTAAAGCTGGGTCTCCCATATCCATATCCATATCCATATCCTAATGCTCTAACCACTAATCTCCTCCAGCTGTGTACTGTGCAGGGCCCGTTCTAGTAGGTGAGCTCTTAGGCAGACTCTGAGAATGCCTACTGGATTGGGCCCAGCAGGGGAACACCTAATTTGAGGAGCCTGCTTAGGTGCTGTCAGGAATCAGGGCCTGCACCAGACCTAGTCTCCAAGCAGCTTCATCAGTACAGCTGGCCTGCAGCAGGCTGCTTGTCTGGATCCGTCAACTGATTATCTGGGCAAGCCAGTGGGTTGATTCTCAAGCCTGAAGCAGCAACAGCAACTTGCTGACTATGTCCACTACTACCACTGTGACTTCATCTGTGTAACCTTGCTCCTGCTGCTGCTGCCTTAAACTCCTTCTTGCCTGCTAGCCTGTTTGCTCCAGTTCCTGACCCAGGGCTCTGGCTTTTGACTATAGCTTGATCCTTGGCTCTGGCTTCTGACTCTGGATTCAGCCTTGGCTCCAGTATCTAGCTCCTGAGATCCAGCTTGACCCTTAGCTCCAGTTTCCAACTGACTTTGGCTCTGACCCTAGTTCTTGGTTCCTGATGCATGCTCTGACCACTAGGCTAGACCACCTTTGTCCCGCTTGGCTGACAGGTGCTGAGTAACTTGGTGGTGTCAGGATTTAGATTGCTGTGCACATGCCCACTGGGAGAAATTTAGGTGTCTAGGGGACTTCATCAGTGGAAACTTAAACCCTGCAGGGTTAAATAGCTGATGAGCAGGGATTTTGAAGAAGTAAATTTTGGGCTTAGGAATTGAAAATGGTAGGTAGGTACCTATATCCCTTTGTGGATCTATCCCTATGTAGAGACTAAACTGATTACACTTAGAGATAATCCAAAATTGAATTCTCAAATCTCTGGTTGGTGTAAACTGGCATAGCTCTACTAAAATCAATAGAATTATACCGATCTGAGATCACGAAGTGATGGCGAATATTCAAAATAAGAGCTGTGTTTCTCGTAGTGACAGATAACATAAATTATATGCCACAGTTTCTATTTCCTCAGTGGATGAGCATACAAGCACTTTCAACATGAGTGCTGAGATTTACTTTGAAATTCACTTTCCATAAGTATCATTGCTTACATAAGGATAAAAAGGGCATGTACACAGCTGAAACAAATCCATTAAAAAAAATCGAATGAATGGGGAAAATGTTTTGTGCTATTCACCCATCCCCAAGGAGATGCCAAATATCATATAACTCTGTGTTGGACTTTTCCACCAAGTTATTAAAGTCACAGTGAGAGTAGATGCTGCGATTTATTAGGATCTGTACTTTCTTCAGTGAACAGAGAGATCTGCCAAAGTTTTCTGCACAATTCACATATAAGTCATAAAAGACAGATTTGGCCCTTAAGAATTTATGCTGAAAAGCAAAAGGGGAGCGGATTCTATCTGAAGGAAGCTTGCAGACTCCTAGTGCTTCTAACAATTATTAAGCAATGATCTGTGCTTTATTCTCCCTCTGACTCCTGCTAAGAAGATGTGCATTTGATTTGTTCCTATTAGAATCATGAAGAGCAGAGGAAAAATGTCAAATTTACAAAGTTAAAATTTGTTTGATTAGGTACACAATCATGCATCTTAATCATGTCAGACATCTTCACCATTATACAATCAGCTTCCCAGAAAAACAGGAATTCACATGCTGTCTTCTCTAAGAGCCCTTTATAATGGAGAATGGTTAGTGCAGTCCTCTGAGGAAGCTGATATGTAGGTGAAACATCTTTTTTTTTTTTTTAAAAGGTCTATATACATCAACAGCAGCAAAATAACCTACCATCATATCTGATAACTACAACTCAGACACCATTTTTCTTGAAGGCTTGTGCAATAGAAAACCGAGATATACAAATAGGAGTAATATAAACTTTTAATACAAGGCAAGATATAATGGGCTTTCTCCTGTCCCCAATGAAATCAATGGGAGTTTGATAGTTAGCTCAATGGGAGCTGGACCAGATTCTATATGTTTGTGTTAGGGACATTTTATTTATAGGGGGGACGAGGGGACGGGGAAGGAAACCAGAAAAAGTGCCTATTCCATTTTTGAAGCATTCTTGTTAATTATTTAAAAAGATATATTACAAGAGAATTAAGACATGATGCAATATACATACATCATTGCATATGAAATATACTTTCTGACATGAAACAAATCAAAGACAAAAAAACAGTATTTACCCAGAATTACCACATAGTGGTACTGATATACTGAGTAGTTGACCATACTCAAAGATTAAATATCTGTGGTAACTCAGATACCATTACATGCTGAATGTGGGTAAGATTTGACTTTTGAAAGATGATCAATCTTCTACATAAAATAATATCTTTCAGATGCTGTTTTCCATATAGGCATATACCAAAACCCCAGTGTGAACCCTCCCAAACTTTATTAGTGTTAGGAATTCAAATGAAGAGATGGAAACAAATAAATGAAGTTACAAAGCTAAACGGTTGTAATGTCTACCTTGAAGAATGTGCAGAGTACTGTGTATAGGAAAAACATGAATAAACTTTAATATACATTAGATTATAACCCTGCAAACTAGGGTGACCAGATGTCCTGATTTTATAGGGACAGTCCTGATTTTGGGGTCTTTTTCTTATATAGGCTTCTATTACCCCCCTACCCCGTCCTGATTTTTCTTGCTGTCTGGTCACCCTACTGCAAACCCAACATGTCCTTTTTAAACATGTGGCAGTAAAAATTATTCCTCCAAAGGAAATAATTCTTTTTTTTTTATTTCCCCACTATCTTCAGCGCAAAGGAATTTAGGGCTGGATCCTGGACCTCTCTTAGACCGCCACAAGAGATAGATCTGCTGAGTCAGCCTCGTCCCCATCTAGTCATGTCACTCCTAAATCTTCTATAACATGAAATGCTTCTTTTACTTAAACCATTTGAGAAGCCAAGTATATATGAAGAAGCAGAATATAATAGATTAGAAAATGACTGTGGGAGGATATAAAGTTAGGAGAAATGGGAGATGAAGAGTGGTCTTGTGGTTAAGACAGTGAAGTGAAATACAGGAGATCAGGGCATAGAATTTCTATTTGACCTCAGCAAGTCCAAGTTAATTTGTTTACACTTCAGTTCCCCATCTGTAAATTTATCCTGTCTCTCTCTAGTCTAGTTAGACTGTAAGCTTTTTGTGGCAGGGACTGTCTATTACTATGTGTTTGCACAGCACTTAGCATAATGGGGTCTCAAGCTTGGTTGGGGCCTCTAGACACTGCACATTAATATATTATTATTTTTAATAATAATTAAATGAACACAATGCATGCTTAAAATGCTAATAGAGAGAAGGTTTAGCTTTTGAAGTACTAGACAGCTCAACAACAAGTGTTCCAAATAGAAGTTTTGAGTGACAGGAAATACTACAACAGACCAGACAGCCAAATTCCTACCAGAAAATGCAATGTCTGGCAGTTTTAAAATTGAACCTGCCAAGATTTAATTACACATAGAAGTTTACACCTCCTGGATACACTGTGTCTCTGTCTAATGAATCCAAGGATAACTAAAATAGGTTACACTGTGTGGCACGGACTGGTCTCTTCTATGTTTTTGTTCCATGATTAATTTGCCATGATGCCAGAACAAATTCAAGGATGAAGTTGGTCCCCTATGATCATTTGCCCACTCACTTTTATACAAGGCTGTATGAAAACTCTATTTGCAGAACAACTAATAATGATTATTTTACCACCTGGTTAACAATTTCTAAATTATGACAAACAATTAGAACTCTTAAACATGAACAAATCCATTAGAACCTTCTTTGAAAAGTACCTTTGGTGTTTTCCATGCAGCACTACATTCAGAGAAATTAGAGAAGAGTAGAAGAGAAGACCTATTTATAGTGGATGTCCAAAGAAGTTCATTGTAGGAGCATGGTCTATCTACCAGGATGATAGACTTAAAGGTAAGGAATGAAATTCTCCAACAGAAAGACTCTACACCTCTTTAGGGAGATGATTGGTGGGGTGTCTGTACAGGGGTGTCTGTGCTGTGTGAAAGTCTCTGTGCCATCTCTGCATAGACTGGCACAGAAGCACAAAGGGTCCACACACAGTGGTTCCAAAACACTGCCCAAGTGCAGCTCTGAATCCAAAGGGAGTCTCTCCACTGACTTCAATGGTCTTTGCATTCAGTTCTTGGAATGACAGAAGGGCTGTGGCACATAGACTAGATTAGCAACAGTTGGTAGCCCTTTCTGTTTTGTTTCGTATTGTTTTGTTTTTGGGGTGGAGGTGATGGCAATCACTTCCACCTTCCCTCTGCATTCCAGTTACATAGAGCCCAATTACTAGCAATGTAAGAATGGAGTAAAAAGAAGAAAAGGAGTACTTGTGGCACCTTAGAGACTAACAAATTTATTAGAGCATAAGCTTTCGTGGACTACAGCCCATTTCTTCGGATGCATATAGAATGGAACATATATTGAGGAGATATATATACACACATACAGAGAGCATAAACAGGTGGGAGTTGTCTTACCAACTCTGAGAGGCCAATTAATTAAGAGAAAAAAAACTTTTGAAGTGATAATCAAGCTAGCCCAGTACAGACAGTTTGATAATAAGTGTGAGAGTACTTACAAGGGGAGATAGAGTCAATGTTTGTAATGGCTCAGCCATTCCCAGTCCTTATTCAAACCGGAGTTGATTGTGTCTAGTTTGCATATCAATTCTAGCTCAGCAGTCTCTCTTTGGAGTCTGTTTTTGAAGTTTTTCTGTTGTAATATAGCCACCCGCAGGTCTGTCACTGAATGACCAGACAGGTTAAAGTGTTCTCCCACTGGTTTTTGAGTATTTTGATTCCTGATGTCAGATTTGTGTCCATTAATTCTTTTGCGTAGAGACTGTCCGGTTTGGCCAATGTACATGGCAGAGGGGCATTGCTGGCACATGATGGCATATATCACATTGGTAGATGTGCAGGTGAACGAGCCCCTGATGGTATGGCTGATGTGATTAGGTCCTATGATGATGTCACTTGAATAGATATGTGGACAGAGTTGGCATCGGGGTTTGTTACAAGCATAGGTTCCTGGGTTAGTGGTTTTGTTCAGTGATGTGTGGTTGCTGGTGAGTATTTGCTTTAGGTTGGGGGGTTGTCTGTAAGCGAGGACAGGTCTGTCTCCCAAGATCTGTGAGAGTAAAGGATCATCTTTCAGGATAGGTTGTAGATCTCTGATGATGCGCTGGAGAGGTTTTAGTTGGGGGCTGAAGGTGACAGCTAGTGGTGTTCTGTTATTTTCTTTGTTGGGCCTGTCTTGTAGGAGGTGACTTCTGGGTACTCGTCTGGCTCTGTCAATCTGTTTTTTCACTTCAGCAGGTGGGTATTGTAGTTTTAAGAATGCTTGATAGAGATCTTGTAGGTGCTTGTCTCTATCCGAGGGATTGGAGCAAATGCGGTTATATCTTAGAGCTTGGCTGTAGACAATGGATCGTGTGGTGTGTCCTGGATGGAAGCTGGAGGCATGTAAGTAAGTGTAGCGGTCAGTAGGTTTCCGGTATAGGGTGGTATTGATGTGACCATCGCTTATTAGCACAGTAGTGTCCAGGAAATGGACCGCTTGTGTGGATTGATCTAGGCTGAGGTTGATGGTGGGATGGAAATTGTTGAAATCATGGTGAAATTCCTCAAGGGCTTCTTTTCCATGGGTCCAGATGATGAAGATGTCATCAATGTAGCGCAAGTAGAGTAGGGGCGTTAGGGGACGAGAGCTAAGGAAGCGTTGTTCTAAGTCAGCCATAAAAATGTTGGCATATTGTGGGGCCATGCGGGTACCCATAGCAGTGCCGCTGACTTGAAGGTATATATTGTCCCCAAATGTGAAATAGTTGTGGGTGAGGACAAAATCACAAAGTTCAGCCACCAGGTTAGCTGTGACATTATCAGGGATACTGTTCCTGATAGCTTGTAGTCCATCTTTGTGTGGAATATTGGTGTAGAGGGCTTCTACGTCCATAGTGGCCAGGATGGTGTTTTCTGGAAGATCACCGATGGATTGTAGTTTCCTCAGGAAGTCAGTGGTGTCTCGAAGATAGCTGGGAGTGCTGGTAGTGTAGGGTCTGAGGACAGAGTCTACATAACCAGACAAGCCTGATGTTAGGGTGCCAATGCCTGAGATGATGGGGCGTCCAGGATATCCAGGTTTATGAATCTTGGGTAGCAAATAGAATACCCCTGGTCGGGGTTCTAGGCATGTGTCTGTACGGATTTGTTCCTGTGCTTTGTCAGGGAGTTTTTTTAGCAGATGGTGTAGTTTCTTTAGGTAATCCACGAAAGCTTATGCTCTAATAAATTTGTTAGTCTCTAAGGTGCCACAAGTACTCCTGTTCTTCTTTTTGCGGATACAGACTAACACGGCTGTTACTCTGAAACCTAAGAATGGAGTGAATTTCACCCAAGGTGATTACCCAGATTTAAAAAAAAAGAAGTCTTTGTTCCCATCAAATAAACAGACTTTTGTGATCTTAAAAAACAAAGGCAATTTTTTAACAGTACATTGGTGGGAGTTTTCCATCATGTGGATTTTTCAGTCCATTCTGTATGCCACTTTAAATTCCTCTTCAGTTCTGCAGCTATGCCTTCTGTCTGTGCACATATGTGTACCTGTGTATAAGTACTGCAGAATGAAAAATTATCTTTCAAGGTTTACTTAATTGTTTTATCGATTGTGTTATTATGCTGTTGATTTAAAAAATCCCCAACATGCTTTTAAATAAATTCTCTTTTAATGGACAAGTTGGGTGTTCTATATGGGTGTAACCCTTCTGCCCATCTAAGTTGGCAGCAACAAGGGCTGGGTTCTGTGTCTTGGGGTTCCGTTTCAATAACGCAATGCAAAACCAGCTTGAGCCCCCACCCAGTGACCTGGGACAATTACATACCACCCCCTGGGCGCCTCTAAGAGGCAATACTTCCCCTCTCGCAAGCACGGAGTCTGAGTGTAGCAGAAAATGTTTAATAACATCAGGTAAACGACATCAGCATTAAATTGGAAAAAACACCACAAACAGGATTCCTAACACAAACCATGAACAAAAGACCCACCCCAGCAAATTGGGCCGTGTCCTTTCCCTTTGGTTCTTGAATCCAGCAACCCAAAAATCACCCAGAGTCCCCAAAGTCCAACACCCCCCCAAAGTCTCTGTCCCTGGTCAGTGCAGCCCCAGAGTAAAAGGGGGGGGGACGCAGGGTGTTAAGGGGCACCTTACGTGATCCAAGGCTGACCGGCTGTCTCTCCGTGGGGTTCCACCGCAGCCTTCACCATGAGCCAGTCCATTTCCTGCCATCCCACTGTGACGGGTTGGATCACAGAAACCCCCTTGGAGCTGCCACCTGATGTGCAAAGACTACCTCTGCTCCTGTTTTCTCTGCCAGCTCAGGACTCCAGCACCCTGTCTTGCTGAGCCAGACTCTCCTGTCTGCTCCAACACAGACCCAGGGTCTGAATCACTTGCCCCAAAGCTGCAAGTTTACCTGAAAACAGCACACAGAAGTTTGCTTGTCTTTAGCACTCAGATGCCCAACTCCCAATGGGGTCTAAACCCAAATAAATCCGTTTTACCCTGTATAAATCTTATGCAGAGTAAACTCATAAATTGTTCGCCCTCTATAACACTGATAGAGAGATATGCACAGTTGTTTGCTCCCTCAGGTATTAATACATACTTTGAGTAAATTACTAAATAAAAAGTGATTTTATTAAATACAGAAAATAGTATTTAAGCGGTTCCAAGTAGTAACAGACAGAACAAAGTAAGTCACCAAGCAAAATAAAATAAAATGTGCAAATCTATGTCTAATCAAACTAAATACAGATAATCTCACCAGTTCCAGCATGCTCCTTTTTATAGGCTAATCTTCTTTTAGCCTGGGTCCAGCAATCACTCACAACCCCTGTAGTTACTGTCCTTTGTTCCAGTTTCCTTCAAGTATCCTGTGGGGGTGGAGAGGCTCCTTCTTTAGCCAGCTGAAGACAAAATGGAGGGGGTCTCCCACAGCTATAAATAGACTCTCTCTTGTGGGTGGAGCCCTCCCTCCTCCCTTCTATGCAAAGTCCAGCTCCAAGATGGAGTTCTGGAGTCACCTGGGCAAGTCACATGTCCCTGCATGACTCAGTCCTTACAGGCCGAAGCCATTGTCCACATGGTATCTTGCATGTCTCCAGTAAGACTTCTTATTTGGATTGGAGCATTCCAAGATGCATTGTTCTCCAAGTGTTTCCTGATCAGGTACTTAACCTGGCGAATTCCTTCCTAAAGAAGCTCACCAAATGCCTCCCAAAGCTTACTTAGAAACCAAGCAAGCATACAGCCCATATTCTTAACCTCAATTAGAAAATGATTTATATGTACAAATAGGATGAATAGATATAGTAGACCATAACCTTTACGGAGATATATTACACGGCCCAGGCAGCACAAAACATATTCCAGTTATGTCATACATACATTTATAAACACCCCCTCCTCATAAAGCCTTATGGGGTACACTGTCACACCCACAAACTGCTCTGCTCTACGAGCTGCTCCGCTCCGCTCACCGACCTATGAGCCACTCCAGCCGTCCCCGCAAACAGCTCCGCTTGCCGTTCCTTGGGCCACTCCAACCGTCCCCGCAAGGCTCCGTGCCACTCGCTGCTCCTCCAGCCATCTCCGCAAACTGCTCCGCCGGCCGCTTAGCAATATAGCTTCAGGCTCCCCCACTAGTTAACACAGCACTCAGTGATCTCAGCTCTTAGTAACTTTAGCTCTTTTGTGATTTCAGCTCTTAGTAGAGGAGCCCCAGTGCTGGTGCACCATTGGCCCAAAGTGAATTCAGCTCAGTAGCCTGTAACTAGACTTCTAATGGAATCAAAGTTAGCTCTGACATTCAACAGTGGAAAGAAGAGGTGGTGTAATTGGTGTTTCAGGCCCTCAAAAGGGAGCCCATACTATCAGGTACAAATACCTCCCCCACTCCTCTCTCAATTCACTGGGTTGTGGAACCCATGTCCCTTGTCTAGCGAGTGCTACTTAGGTGATGGTGAGATCCTCTGTCATAAAACAGTTTCATTGTCCTTGATTCACATAATCAGGGTAACAACACTTTATTCCTCCTGCCCCAATAACAGAGAAACTGGGGATCCCATCTCATCCAAAGTAACCACTATCAGTTGCTGTTGTCTCATGCCAGGCAGGTGGGTGTGCCTATGCAAACAAGATCAGCCCCTGGAGTTCTTTTCCACACTCACCATAATTCACCACCAGATGTCAGGGTAGAGCTCATCTTGACTCTGCTTACATCGGGAAGGATAAGGTTAATGCTTATAGCACCTTGAACTCCATTGCATTCACACAGCCATAATAAGAATTTATTTGTGGGTCAAATCTTGCAGTGGGACTTAATAGGTTCCAACAATAACTTGACAGTTTTGACCAGTAAGAACTGCAAGATTTGGCCGAATATTTCTAATATTATTATTTCTTTTATTTTCAAGTAAGTAACTTCATTCGAGTTCTAAGTTAAAATATTAATGCTATAAACATACCTTTGTCTTACTATGTGCAAGTACCATGCCTAGTGCAATTGGCTGGGGCCTCTAAATGCTACTGTAAGAACAACTATAAGAATACTCGGCAGCTCAGGACCACCATATTTCCATTTTTTTGCTGAACAAAGTCTTCTACCAACAGTGATTTTAGGCACATAAGAATGGCCAAACTGGATAAAACCAATGGTCCATCTAGTCCAGTATCTGTCTTCTGCTAGCCAATGCCAGATGCTTCAGAAGAAATGAATAGAACAGGGCAATTAGCTAATGATCCATCCCCTGTCATCTAGTCCCAGCTTCTGACAGTCAGAGGTTTAGGGAGACCCAGAGTATGGGATTGTGTCCCTGGTCATCTTGGCTAATAACCACTGATGGACCTGTCCTCCATGAATTTATCTAATTCTTTTTTGAACCCAGTTATACCTTAGATTTTCACAAAATCCCCCAGCAACGAGTTCCATATGTTGACTCTGCATTGTATGAAGAAATGCTTCCTTTTATTTGTTTTAAACCTGCTGCCTATTAATTTCATTGTGTGATCCCTGGTTCTTGTATTATTTGACAGGGTAAATAAAACATCCCTATTCACTTTCTCCACATTATTCATGATTTTACAAACCCTTAGTCTCCCCCCGCCCTTCCAGTTGTCTCTTTTCTAAAATCAACAGTCCCCGTCTTGTTAATCTGTCCTCATACTCAAACTGTTCCATACCCCTAATTATTTTTGTTGTTCTTTTCTGTACCTTTTCCAATTCTAATGTATCTTTTTTTGAGATGGAGCAATCAGAACTCCATACAATATTGAAGGTATGGGCATACAAGGGATTTTTATAATGGCATTATGATAAATTCTATCTTATTATTTACCCCTTTCCTAACATTCTGTTAGCTTTTTTGACTGCCACTGATCACTGAACAGATGATTTCAGAGAACTATCCAAAATGACTCAAAGATCTCTTTCTTGAGTTATAACAGCTGATTTAGAACCCCTCATGTACAGTTAGGATTATATTTTACAATGTGCATTACTTTGCACTTGTCAATAACATTGAATGTCACCTGCCACTTTGTTGCCCATTCAACCAGTTTTGTATGATCCCTTTGAAACTCTTTGCAGTCAGCTTTGGATTTAACTCTCTTGAGTAATTTAGTATTGTCTGCAAACTTTGCCACCTCACTGTTCACCCCCTTTTCCAAACCATTTATGAGTATGTTGAACAGGACACGTTACAGTACAGATCTGTAGGGAACCATAGTGAAAACTGACCATTTATTTCTACCCTTTGTTCCTTATCTTTTAACCAGTTCCTGATCCATGAGAGAACCTTCCCCCTTATCCCATGACTGCTTACTTTGCTTAAGAGCCTTTGGTGAGGGACCATGGAGAGAATTCTAATAGATTGGTGAGGCTTAATTTCTATGTTGATTCTTCCCAAACATATCGTGTTCAGCTATGTGTCTGATAATGCTATTTGTGCCTGCAGTTTCAATCAATTTGTCTGGTACTGAAGTTAGGCTTACTGGCCTGTAATTGCCATGCTTGCCTTTAGCCTTTTTTAAAAATCGGTGTTTCATTACCTATACAGAGACTGATTTAAGTGCTAGGTTAAATACCACATTTAGTAGTTCTTCAATTTAATCTTTGAGTTCTCTAGAATACCATGTGGTCCTGGTGACTTATGACTGTTTAATTTATCAGTTTGCTCCAAAGCCTCCTGTATTGACACCTCAGTCTGGGAAAGTTCCTCAGATTTGTCACTTAAAAAGAATGGGTCAGATATGGGAAACTCCCTCATATTCCCTGCTGTGAAGACTGATGCAAATAATTCATTTAGCTTCACTGAACCTCGTTGGCTTCTTTGCGTACTCCCTTAATATCTCGATTGGCCCATGGGTCCCACTCATTGTTTGGCAGGCTGCTTGCTTCTGACGTACTTAATTTTTTTTAAGTTAGTTTGTGCATCTTTACCAGATTGCTCTTCAAATTATTTTTTGGCCTGCCTAATTATACTTTTACACTTGACTTGCTTGAATTTATGCTGCTTTCTATTTTTCTCAGTAGGATTTGACTTCCATTTTTTAAAAGCAATGCCTTTTTGCCTCTAACCACCTCTTTTACTCTGTTATTTATCCATGATGGCATTTTTTGGGTCCTCTTACTGTTGTTTTTGGATATGGTGCATGCATTTTGTTTGAGCCTTTATTATGGTGCTTTTAAATAGTTTCCATGAAGCTTTCAGGCATTTCACTGATTGTTCATGACTGTTCCTTTTAATTTCCTCTTATCTAGCTTCCTCATTTTTATATAGTTCCCCTTTATGAAGTTAAATGCTACTGTAGTGGATTTCTTTGCCTCCCCCCTCCCCCCCTTACAAAGATGTTAAATTTAATTACATTGTGGTCTCTATTACCAAGCGGTTCAGCTATATTCATCTCTTGGACAGATCTTGTGTGCCACTTAAGACTAAACCAAGAATTGCCATTCTCCTTGTGGGTTACAGACCTAGGTACTCCAGGAAGCAGTCAATAATGGTGTCTAGAAATATTATCTCTGCATGCAGTCCTGAGGTGACATGTACCCAGTCGATTGGGGGATAGTTAAAATTCTCAGAATTTTGTAACACAAGATTCAGCCGAGGGACTATCTTTTCCCCCTCATATACTGTTGTGTATGATCCCCTCCCTACAGTCTGTTAGTTCACTTCTACCTCCTGGTGGTGAGAACCTCCTCATTTCAGGAAGTGCAACTGATTTACAAAGTACTGTGATGTGAAAGTGTAATTTGAAGACTCATTAATATGTAGACAAATTAATAGTCCCAGTCTGCATTGACAAGGACCACTTGGGGAGTCCTTAATGTACCAATCATTAGCACAATAAAAGAAACTGTTATGATCTATCATGCGATAGCCTGCAAGGGGGCATTTTAATTTGCAAATTATTGGCACAACGAACCACCATAACTCCTTTGGAAATCAAAGTCTGACAGCTGGTGAACTTCCACTTCTCTGCAAAACTACTTTTAAAAAGTAAAACAAAAACAACTAACTAACTAACTAAGCATGCTGTTAGGGCTCATCCGTTACCTTGGCTCAGTTTCCAAATCATCTGAGGCCAGCCAAAGGTAAATTGGATTGTTTTTGATACACTTTCTATGATCCAATTTGTACTCAAAAAGGACACTTAGAAACAAGAAAATATATCCTCAGTCAGGTTTCATGAATCACACAAAGCCCTTTGGAAATAAGGAAACATCAGTGCGTTCTGGAATGGAAGGAAATCAATTCGGAGGAGGTAAACCAAAATGGATCATCATCCCTCCCTGCCTTTTTTCAAAAAGTCACGTATGTACTAGTGACTCAGTTCCCATTTGGTAGGTGTTTCTATATAATCTCACTAAGAGGGGGAATGGTCTAACAGACTGAGAACTTCATTTACACCAGCATAAATTAGGAGCAACTCCTTTGTACCAGTTCAACTGAGAGCAGTTTCTGGCCCTTTCTGGGCTTGTCTATATGGTGCCTTAACCGCACTAGAAGGGTGTAAATTTTAGGCTGACCTAACATGTTGTGCACTAACTGGCCCTTGTGAACTCTGCTGGCATGTGCTAAAAGTGTGCATTAATGCAGTACTGTTAACATGTACTAGAGATTTTTGAATGTGCCCAGCAGGGTCTACATTGGCCCCTTAGTGCACAACACGCTTGTATGGGCTAAAATTTAAACCAGTCTGGAAGGGCAAAAGCACCCTGTAGACAAGCTCTTAGTCTCAGTTTTCCTATCTGTAAAACGAGAAGGATAGTATTTACTTACCTATCTTGCTGGATGTTGTGAGGAATAATCCATTAATATCTGAACTGTGCCTTGGAGATACATATTATTAACACAGGACTATCAGAACAGCAGGCAATTTTATTGTATATATATTACATGAGCTGTGAAGCCTTGGCATAATATGATGAGTTGAGGGTGGTATGTAATTGAAGTTATAAACACCAAAGTGAGAAAGAGAGAAAGGAATTATTTAGGATTGCCCAGGGGTTATAACTAGGAATAATGGGATAAATCTGAGCAAAGAAAAGTTTAGACTGACTATAAAGAAACATTTCTGAACAGCAAGAGATGTATTAGACTGTAAAATAACCTCCCTGGAGAGGAGGTGGAAGCCCTATTATTTGAGTTATTTAAAACTAGGCTGTGCAAAGCACTCCCAGAATACATTGGAGAGAACAATATAGTATTAGTGAGGAAATGCACAAGATAATTAGAAATGGGAAAGACCTGTTGGGCCAAATCTGGTGCTGATTTACACCAAGTGCAAACCCTGTGTAATAAGTGAGTTCGCATAGAGTCCAAGTCAGGGCAGAATCTAGCCCATTATTCTATCATATCTGTCCTACCTCTGCAACTACAAAACTGTGCCCTTCAATACATTCAAGAAAGTTTGTTTTCTTCTACTCTTGCTCCCATCTTTCCCTTCAGATCTTCTCACAGTGCTTTAATCTCTCTAAAGCCCATGCCACTGAGGAAATGGCCACAATTTATAATCAAATTAATACTGAAATCAGTGGGTGAAATCACATTGAAAGTAACGGCAAAATGCCATTGACCTCAACAGACTAGGATCTCATCCAGTGAGGCTGAGAACAGAAAAAAATGAATAAATAACCTCGATCTTTTCCCCCTCACTTCTCTTTTATTCTGATTTCAATGACATTACTTTCGAGTACGTGGTCCAGTCATATCTTCCACATGATATAATAACAATTAAACAAATGGAAGGTACTCATTTACAAGAATTTACTGGATAGTCCTGGTGCCTATTTTTAATATAGTTTTTACAATTGTTCCAGGGAGGATACTGGATTAGGAACCCAAGAAGTCTGGGTTCTGTTCTAGCTCTGCCACTGATCTGCTCTTTGACCTTGGGAAAGTGACTTCATTTCTCTGTGCCATACTTTCATCTGTAAAATGGGGATAATAATACATACTCACCTCTGGAATGAACTCAGAGATCTAGGGATGAAAAGTGATATGAAAATGGTCCACATTGGCCTCAACAGTTCATTTACAAATTCATTTTTAATACTTAATTCCAGATTGTGTAGATATCATGGCAAAAATATCTTCTGTAATACTTTTTCTTTTAACTTTTTCAACTGCAAGAATTTTGATTATTTTAAACATTAAAAAAAACTCCTAAATTGGTCTGGCAGCATGAACTACTCATCAGATTTAAGGCCCTATGACTAGTAATGGGCAAAATATAGCACTGGAGAATTTTAATTAGAAGGCTTACAGACCTTACACTATAGAAGCAATGCTGAATGCTGTTATAATTTGGAGAACAGCCAGCTCCTGTATTTCAAATTACATTCACTAGACAAATTCATTCTTTGCTTTCTTTATGTCAGGCTCGTATGAGTTAAGACTATATAATCTAGAGCCGAGTCATGAATTTTGTGACATGAAACATGACAAAACCACCCAACTTATAATTTAAATTATGTACAAACCAATCACCATGGAGTAATTTTCCATATGCAGAGAATCATCTAATTTACAACCTACAGAAGCAATGATACTCATTTTCTAATTTTATTTGTGATGCTTTGCAATGTTATAACCCATATAAGTGTTTTCTCTAGGTGCTAAAAGCAAGATCAATATAAATTGGATGTGTTTGAACTAGGAAGTCTTCAGAAAAAAATATACTATGTACTTTATTAATGTTCATCTGTGTACATTTATAAAAGCATACTGTGCAGATTTGGTAATTTTTTTTAAAAAGCTGTATTGAACAGTTTCATCTTTCTTTCAAACAATGTTTAGCTGTATGCATAAGAGCTTTCAAAGCAGGTGTCAGCATTTTTTAAAATTAAAGATAGAAAAAAAAAAGGGGGGGAGGAAAAATACGTTACACACAAGGGCCCTGATTCCCCAAATTGCTTTCTAAGGGCAGTCCCCTGAGATTATGACTTCAATAAAAATGTTTAGCCGGGGGGGAAGCGGGAGGGAAGGGATTAGATGTTTTGCTGAGGAAGACTTACTGTGCATGAACAGTAAACACTTTCTATATACATTTTAAATATGCAAACTTTCTATGGTTGTCTATGCAGCTGAAATAGATTCCAATGCCAGAGCATGTAGTCTCACCTCCTTCATAACACAGGCCACAAGACATCTCCAAATGAATTCCTGTTTGAACCCAAGCATATTTTTTAGAATAACATCCAATCTTGATTTAAATATCCAGTAATTGAGAACACCACAACCCTTCATAAATAGTATTCTCACTGTTATAAACGTACACCTTGTTTTTAGTCTGAATTTGTCTAGATTCAACTTCTTTTGACACCTTTATCTGCTATATTGAAGAGCCCATTATCAAATATTTGTTCCCCATGTAAGTACTTCTATACTGTGATGAAGTCACCCCTTAACCTTTTCTTTTTGTTAGACTCAAGGAGCTTAAACTATTTAGCATATCACTGTAAGGCATGGTTTTCCATCCATTGATTATTGTCATTACTCTTCTATTTAGTTAAGTAGATACTTAATGTAGTTATTGTTCATAAATATCCTTCTTTTGCTTTCATTTTGTATTCCTAGTGCAGTTTAAACTGCTTACGCTTATGCTGTGAAGTAAAAATAATCTAGAATAGATTTTTTTTAATGGAATGAACTAAATTAAATGGATCTGGGGATTCCCTGAATTTATTAAATGAATGTTAGAAATCTCCACTGTTCTCACTAAGGGCTAGCTTATCCAAACTTACATCCTGTTGGCAAGACATGAAGGGCATGGGTAGCCCCAGAGAAGAAGATGGAAAATGCTTACATGAGTGAGGGTTGCTCGATCTAGCCCTTAGGCTGGGAGGGAACTGGGAATTGTAAATGCTACACTTAAATCCCTGAAGTAATTTATATGCATGGTGCTGGCTATCTGAGGGGACAGGTCAGTTCTTGTTTAAAAATGACATGGTGTTCAATCCTAAAAACAAATGCACTGTGGTAAAAGTAGCATTTGTATAGATCGCACATGCCCTTTGAGTCAGAGAATGTGTGTACCTCTCTGTTTGAAAAGTGTCTTCCAGCTTCTGGGTGCTACCACAATCTAAGTACTTAATAATACTACTGACTAGAAATGCATATGTAGGCACAAGGAGGGGAATTAAGAGACAGGATCCTGGACATCTGGTAAGAGTTTCACAGTCATAGTGGCCACCATGACAACATGTCATTGTCTTTATTATTAAAATCAACTTTAAAACACCAGAGGGGCACCAACCTGCCATAAGAACTTAGGGCCTATGAATCTGGAGGTTGTGGGGGGGAAAAGAACTTTTTGTTCTATAGATTTTAAACACAAAGTTGTATGAAACAACAAAGATTTTCTGTGCTCATTTGTAATGAATGATATTTTAGTTTTTAAAAATACTTTTCCATCTGGACTGAAAACCTGTGTGCCAAGTCTCAGCCTAGGGGGAATTTTTACTCTGAAAGAACAAACCTTTGAAAAGAGGGCTTCATAGTGAAAACACTGACATGTTTTCCCCTATAAATCTCAGGAGAGAATGTGAGAAAGAGAGAGAGATTTTTACTTTTTTGCCAGATTATTATTATTTTTATAATTCTGTGTCTCCTGGGCATGGTAGGCCTTTAGTGGGGTTGTTATTCAGGTAGCAGAAACGTTGCTATGATAGGTCCTGAAAGGCTGGTGGGGGATTTGGTGAAAGGGAGCCAGCTCTGTCTCTCAGAACTCCTACTTTTAACATGTCAGCTATTGCACCAAATAAATGGTAAATTTGGGGAGTGCAAGGATTCAGAATGAATTCAGGAGATTACTTTTTTGGGGGAGGGAACAGAGTTAAAATAAAAAATAAAATCATGCTGTCAGTATTAACATAACCATATAATCTGTCTGTACTTCTGGTTGCTTCTTACATCCTATGAGCATTCCTTCCATTTTCTCTGGGTTTAATCTCAGGAAGTTAGCTCTCATCTAGTTTCCAGTCTCATTCATGCTCTGGATAAGATTCTCAGTTGGATTTTTCTAACTTTCCTTTATGTGTTTGAAATCTAATATAACCCAAATAATTTAAGTTAATATTCAGTCTTTCTGATACTGACACTCTTTTGGTAACCCTTCTTTTTGTGCCAAGAAAGAAAGTATTGCTGCACACATAGGTCCCAATTTTCTTGTACATTACAGGTTTGTCTGCGGTGCATTGAAGTTTGGACTGCAGGAGTGCAAACAGCAGTGTGCACCAAACTGCTGTGCAGTAACTCCCTTGTGTGGACACTATGGGCACAAATTTAAAGGTCCCTAGTTCTCTTCAGTCAAGACTACATTAATGCAAACTAGGAACCTCTCAGTTCATCCCCACAGTATTGACACAGGGGAGCTACTGCACAGATCTTTGGTGCACACTGCTATTCACACCCCTGTATTGCAGGGTGGGAAGTATAGACAAGCCCTAACTCTCCTTTGTACTGGTCTCTCAGGGTATATCTATACTGCAATTAAACCAGTGGCTTGCCTGTGCCAGCTGACTAGGACTCACAGGGCTCAGGCTAATGGGCTGTTTGCGGTGTAGACATTTAGGCTCGGTCAGGAGCCTGGGCTGTAGGACCCTGTGAAATGGGAGGATCCAAGAGCTCGGGCTGCAGCCTGAGGCTGAACATCACATTAGCCCAAGCCCAGCAAGGCTGAATCAGCTGGCACAGGTCAGCCGTGAATGTCTAATTGCCATTTACACATATCCTTAGGGCAAAGCAGATTTAAAAGGGGTATAACAGTGAGAATTACACCAAAGTAGGAGGAACCTTGAGAAGCAACAAGCAGAGTGGGGCTGGATTAAGGATGGAATTTTCACTTTTTATTCTGAATTTCCTAGCCCGGGGCAATTTTAGTTAGACTCAATACAATTTTAATGCAATTTTGTATTTAATTGTAACAATAAACTCCTATTAAATACAAAAATGTGTATAAAGTCACAGATCAAGCTAGATGTAAATGGCTTTACTAGCAATGACCCATGGACAAACACCAATGAGCTCAATGAGCTGTGAGTCAATATTGGCATTATATGCCTTGCAGGATAGGATTTTTATAAACGTTTGTACAGAGCACTAAACTGTGCTAGTTCATGAATGACACTAATGACCCATATTTAAAGGGTATACCAAATAGCTCCCAGTTGAAAATTAGTCTACCAACATTATGGTACACTGCAGAAACAAAAGTATGTTTTATGTCACTGAAATGAAGAAATACAGCAAAACTCATAATGAACATAGAACTCAATATGGTGGGTGTAATCTGATTACAGAACTACCTTCTGGCATATGCAGTTTAGTAAGACTGTCAATGACCATTCATTTGAGAGTCAAAAACTGAATAGCCTTTGTGAATAGGTCAGAAAAACCGAAAGCATTGGCAGGGCTGAGAGTGGAATACCGTACAATATCTGATCCAATATGAGTTCAATCTCTCAATATTATATTTATTCAAACATATCTACATATCATGCAATTTTTCTTTTACACAACAGATGGGTGCATTGGCTGCATAATTTTGATCATGAAGACATTTAAAAATGTGTGTGGGCACTGTACTGCTTTGCTGGCAGACTTCGGTGGAACATACACTTGTATATGAATTCCAGTCATGAAATACTTTCTTTTTTGTAAACACATACATTTTAATGTAAACTATATATTTTATATGTTATTCCACAGTGAAGAAGGAGCCTGCACCATTGTGTAGTGAGAAGAGCAAGTTAGACCCAGAGCTCTGAAACAGAACCATCAAGACTGAGCATTGAATGCTGCCCTTGTGTGAATTGGCACATCTCCCATTCTGCAGTGATGTAAACAAAGGGGTGGGATTTTCCTTCCCCCTCTCAAATTTTGCAATTCTAATGAAAATTTTCATTGACATTTCTGAATATAGCAAAATGTTTGACATTTTCATGCCTTTTTCTGGCCATTTTTCAAAGTGCTAGTTGTAAAAAATTCAAATTGCAAAATTTCAAATAAAACTGTTTGCATTTTGACAACAAATATTTTAACAAAGTGTTTGATCTTCTGCCAGCATTTCAACAATGCCTAAGTAAATGGTAGTATAAGTGAAACACTGATGGGCAAAAGCTAATGTTGGTCCAACTGACCGTAGTGGAGATCAGTGTTTTTGTGAACATTTGCAAAAAAGTGAACACAAAAATGGGACTATCAAAGTAAATTCATTTAAAAAATCAAACAGATGTCCATGGATAAATTCTGTCAGTTTTAGCCCAGCCCATGCATTCTTATACCATTTGCAGTTCAATCACTCATGCCTCCCCCATCTTTCTTCTACTTTTCACCTGCCTGTTACTGGCTAATTTACTTTTCCTCCTCCTTTGTCTTCTATGTGGTGTCACGTTGAGTGCCACACAGTTCCTTGTATAAGACATCATTTCTCTAGTTGCTAGATATGGTCTCAGACTCTCCTGAAGACATAGAAGTGCTTCACTCATATATGTTGCATGGTTTATGCTCTCAGTCTCCTTTATTCATTGCTCTAGGCACAGAAATAGGTTTCTGAGTGGGTATTTCCAGATCTCTGCCCTTATAGAGGAAGTATGCAGTAAAGGTCCAATATTCTAAATCTTTCAATAGGTTTATTTCAGCACTTTCCATAATTATAGTGGTATATTGTCTACTGGGGAGGAGTGATATGAAATATTTGGATTTCTTGAACCACACATATTTTGGATTATGGAAACTCACAATCTGGAACCTTTTCCTCAAGCTGGGGTTCACCCAACTTTTCTCCTCTGCCTCTCACTCACACCTCACTGTTTACATTATCTTCTTTACTTAAGAATAGCAATTTAAAAGGAAATCTCATGGTTGCATGCTTATTTGTGACTGGGATCATCTGTCCCTGGTGTTACAAGCTGTGTTCAGCTCAAGTTATTTAGATTGAAAGAGACTGCATGGGCTTTTGTGAAATGTCCACTGAAATTGATGGAATTTGCACATGTGAACTAGTGTCAAGAGTCCTTGGATTCACTAAAGTGAAAAAGTGCTTGTGTACCCTGGGTTCTCTCAAGAAGTAAAAATAAGAAAAGGAAAAAGGACCGTAAGCTGTCTAAAATCCTACCTGCCACATGGGGCCACAACCGGGGTACCCCTAACTCACCCAGCAATATCGTCAATTTACCCAGCTACACACTCAACCCAGCAGAAGAGTCTGTCCTATCTCGGGGACTCTCCTTTTGCCCCAGCACCCCCACGAACATGATACAGTTCTGTGGTGATCTGGAAGCCTACTTTTGCCGCCTCCGACTCAAAGAATACTTTCAAGATAACACTGAACAGCGCACTGATACAAAGATACCCTCCCACCAACAACACAGGAAGAAGACTCCTCCTGAGGGTCGAAATGACAGTCTGGAACTATACATAGAATGCTTCCGCCGACGTGCACAGGCAGAAATTGTGGAAAAACAACATTGCTTGCCTCATAACCTAAGTCGTGCAGAACGCAATGCCATCCACAGCCTCAGAAACCACTGGCTACCCCTCTGATAAATAAGAAACTGTTTTCTCTTATTCTTGAACGGTGAGACTTGTTTTGTGAAAGGGTAATTTAGGTAATATTTCCTTCCCATTCATCTGGACACTTTCAGAGTTAGCTGTTCTATCTTTATGTTGGTACCCCTGCTGGGTATTAGTCCATTCAAGGTTGCTAAGATGTTAAGAAGTGACATCAGTGAACTGTGAACTAGTGAACTGGGTACTAGTGAACTGTGAACTAGTGAACTAGTGAACTGCCAGCAGAAGAAACAGATGTGGAGTTGTGGCTACAGTATTACCCACTCATCCCATCTGACTGACAAGAAATGTTTTGATGTCACCACAAGTTGACTTGCCAGACTGGTGCTGCACCATTCTCTGCTTCCTCCTCTGCAGCAACATGTAACTTCTTGTGTCTCTTCCACATGCTTGTAAGCACTTGCATGAGAGGATAGATTAAAGGTGGATACATGATACCTTCCCTCATTGACCCAGCCATGCTCCAAAAAGCACTGAAATCAATAAAAAGACTCCCACTGCCTCCAATGCGCTTTGGATCAGGCTGCATTTCACAAACTGCATGTAGCACAGCATGGATTGGATTGACAGAGATCACAGAAATTTCTTTGCATGTCAATGGCATAACAGTTTTGCTCTCACCACTCCTTTGATGTTATACCTGTGGATCAACAGGAGTCACTGAATAGAACTGCTGGCATCACTGATTGTCTTTGTTGGTCCTGGATTGTAACCCTGTGTGAATTTGGTAATGAGTTATAACTGTAGCAGTGTTGACTGGAAAACCAAAAATCTGTTTCTCATAAAAATTTTTGAGGTTTTGACATTTGTTTCCATTAGAATGAAAATTATCCCCTTTAAAAATATATATACAGTGGTAAGGGCACTCACCTAGTATATGGGAACCACAGGTCCCAGTCCTTGCTCCACCTGATTCAAAGCAGGGACTTGAACAGGTGTCGCCCACATCCCAGGTGAATATCCAATCCACTGGTGTGTAAAGCAGTCTCAATTGCTCCTGGTGCAGTTGTTCCACTTTGAATAAATAGTTATGCATTAGGCCAGAGAGAGAGAGAAAGAAACTGACTGTGTAGCCTGGCCATACTGGGGTGTCTCTCCTCTGTGATTTTGACCAGAAATTGCATCCTAAAACTGAGAAAACTTTTCCGAAGAAAGTTTTGTTGAAACTGATACATTTCCATTAAAAGCTAGGGTTTCAACAAATTGTCTTTGTCTCACAAAAAAAAAAATTGTTGTCAAGAAATCCCCAACTGGCTATAATCTGCACCCTGTAAGAGATTAACTGCACTATGAGGGGGAGGAAGGGAGGGAAATACATATTCCCAGGCAACTGGCATTCTCACATTTTCCATACTTTTCTCTGTTTCACAGGATATTGTTCCTGGTTGATATATCTGAACTTGAGACAGATTTCATTTCAGGTGGTTGTCAATGTCACTGCTATTATTATTAATTATTTATTTTAGTACTCATTTGTATTGTTAGAGCTCTCCCCATGGACTAGAACTCCATTGTGCTAAGGGATGTGCAAACACAGAACCAAAAGATGAGCCCTGCCCCAAAGAGTTTATAATGTCATTGTAAGATGAGAGACAACAGATGGATACCGACAGATGGGCAAGTACAAGGAAACAGTGAGATAATATTGGTCAACATGATAGACAGTGGTCATGGTACACCAGTCACCTAAGAGAACTGGGATTGACTTTCATAATATATGCATGTTTAGCAACTACTGTCAACCCATTTTAGGGGATCACTAATTTATTTGTGCTGCTCCACAAATACACACCAGCCAATATCTTTACTGTCTGTATTCACAGCAAGTGCTAATGGCCATTTGTCATGTTTGGAAAGGTAGACTGTTTTGTATGGGACAATGAAGTTGGAACTGGGCTTCTTTTAGGCAGGACAATGAAGCATGAAATTGGACAGAGATGCCAGTGCAATCAATGCAATGCTTACAGAAGACAACGATTCCCCAGTACCAGTCAGCAAAATGTCAGTGCTACTCTATTTTCTTTCTGCCTTTTTGTCACATGCACAGTGGGCATTACAGTCTTTCAGAGCTCTTGATTTACTTTAATTATGCCAGAAAATTTTAGGGAAGATTTTATCTAAATTCTTTACTGAAAGCTGTCCTAAGACGGTTTTATAACAATGGGAAATTCTTTATATAAATAATAACAGACAAACATTGCACTGATATTCACATGAAATTTTGGCCCCAGATTATGTATCTCCTTTTTTTCCCCATCAACAGGGCACTCCAAGTTCATGATCATCCTACCTTATCTCTTTTTCTTTCTCATCTGCAGGGTCACAGTCACATCTCTTTCTTTCTGATGTTTAGTTTCCCCCATCTCCTATTCTTGCAGAGGAACATAGATCACATGGCTTCCCAATTCTTCTGTTCATGATCTCTGCAAGAATATAAGGTGTGGTCTCTGCAAGAATATAAGGTATGTAACAGAATGTTGAAGTAGAAAAGCCAGATTTTTCATATAAACTGAGAGAATCAGATAGCTACTTGACTATCATCTAGTCATGGAAAGTGCTTCCAATGTGCTATACAGAATAGTCTGTGTAGCACAGAGAAGAACAGTGTGTGAACAGCTGTGGACACCAGAATGAGATGCCAGGTGAGATGCTGCTAATACCAACCCCAGCTGGTATTGGCTCAATATGAGTCCTATATTCTGAAGTGAAATTTAAAATTCAAAGAGGGCTGACTATTTGCAAAGCACTGATGAACTCAATGGCTAGGTTGAATTAGAAACAAAGTGGGTTTTATTGGAGTTGGGCCATTCACTTTCATCAATGCATTTCATATGTGACTGAATTTAAAGTGTATCTACCTTTCTTCGGCTATTGTGCTCACCAGTGCTTTGTATGCTAATTTTTTTCTATAAGAAACCACACTGGACACACTTTAGACAGCTAAATTTAATAATACTTATAGGAATCGGTTGTCCATCTCAACAGTTGAATGGGGTAGGACAAAAGAGAAGTCTCAGAAGGGAAGCAAAAGTATAATTCTGGGCTTTAAAGGCTTTTGCTGTTAAAAAGCTATAACACTTTTTTTTTTAATTAAAAAAAATGTAATAGAGGGACAAATCATTGTTTAACTACTATATATGTTTTACCGTCTCACTTACCTAACAGATAATGTAAATGGATGTGACAGGTCTTCTATCCTTTTTTCACTTTTATTCTTATCATTGCATTGGTATACGACACATCCCTTTCCTCACTCCTGCATTCCAAACTTTTTTTTTCAATAATCTATTAGCCCCATTGATCAGTACAGATGATAACACATATAAAAACAGCTGCAGGTAGATTCTTTGTGCTCTCTTTCTAGTAATTCAGGGCGCTAGTAACATGTGGAGAGAACCCCCCCCAAAATCAAATTGGCTAGCTTCAATAAGTCTGGTTCTGCTTATATTTCAGTTCAATCAAAATCATATCAAATTCATCTGACTCTAAACAATGTATAGTACCTGGCACATGAATAGTGCAGTAACAATTTATTTTGGATAGAGAAGATGTCCTTGGATGGTGGTCTCTGTGAGCACCATACAAAAATTAACACAGGCAAGAAGAAAGGGAACTTCCTGTTTAATCACCAAAATAAAAAGTTTAATCTAGTTTCTGTAGAGACAGTTCTAGAAATACTCATTGTAGTGGAGACATGAGAAGAAGGATGGGATACATAAAAGGAAGAAAAACAAGATCAAGCCATCCTTTAAGCACCATGCAGTAAAGGAAAATCAATTTGCAGGGTCTCATGCTGAGTTAGGGCTGTTCTACACATAGTTTTTGTACTGATTTAATTACACTGATTTAGAAACTGCTATAGTTAAATCATAAAATACCCTGGTGGGGAGCAGTTTTACCAATATAAACACCTTTCTATCAGTATTGCTTAATTACCCATAGTTTGTCTCGGAAATACCTAAAGAACAATATACATGTTTAATGACAAACCAATATTGAGATATTAATCAAGATGATTTCCATATAAAGCTCTAAACATACATTTGAATACTCTCACCTGCAGCTAAACTAAAATTCCTTGAACTCATCATTAAAATATCTTATCTGTAACCTTACAAACTAACTAAAAACTACTGGTCACTGGCTGCTGAGCCAAATTTTTTAGCCCAGCCAGAATACTAACTATTCAAAAAATAAACAAAACTCTGCTTCCTGTGGTGTAAAGTCACCATTCGTCAGACCCCAATCCTACTCCCCCGAAGTCAATAATAAAACTCCCATTAACATTAACGTTACAGGATCAGGTCAATATTGATTTTTACAGACATTATTAATATTTATTTGAATATTCTCAAATATAGCAGTGATGGCTGCCTCAGAAAAGTAATGCTAAATAATGTCTATAGAGAGCAGAGCATCTCTGAATAATACACACTCCAAAGCTATTACCATAGGGCCAAGCTGTTCTGCTCTTTTGGTATTGTTACCGTAATGTAAATAATGAGTTAAAGATCATCAGTAACTTAGTATACTAAATAATTTATCCAAATTCAGCTCATTAAAATTATATATGTAAAAGAATTTGTTCCTTATGTCTTTTATACATGCCTCAGAGGTAACTAACTGTTTTTAGTCATCATCAGTTAAAAAGCTATTTGTGGCCACCTAAACTATTCTTCCTTGTTCTTTTAATGAGTCATTTCTCCAGTACTGGTAATCATCATTTTTATGTGGGGTTTTGTTGTTTTCTATCTGTAGAGGCAGATGTATCATCACTTTCACTACAGCAATCAGTCAATCAATCAATGACATTCAACATCTTTTGAGAAGCACTTTTCCTTTCTTCATCGCAAGACAGGATAAAGCTATCCCCAAGTAGACACTGAAGTATATACAATACCTTGTCATCTCCTGGCTGCTCTCTTTTTCATCTCCTTTATATCAAATATTCATTCTTTTCTGTTTAATTTCAATTTAAAATAAATTACTGAAAAAGGAGGAAGATATTTGTGAGACCCTATAAACCAGTGATTTGTCCACATGTATTTTTCTTCAATTTCTGGGGCAAGTGTATAGAGAGTACTTATTCCCCTAGTGCCAAAGAAGTGTCACTAAATAGAGACCTGATTTCCAACAGGTAATTTTATCATATGAATCTTTTTGATACTATTTAATTCCAGGAAAACAAAGATCAGTCAAAGGTAATGAATGATGAATTAATAAATGTGGGCATTCACAGTGGGAACATGATTTAGTAAACGTATGGCTAAGCAAAACTTTTAGCTTAAGGATTCTGTTAAAGTAAAGAACTACTGAGGTAGACCAAAGTTATAAGGTGATGAACTTTAATGGCAACTCAAAAACATATAAAAAAATGTATAAATGAGACCAGATTTTGCCTATTAACTCTTTGTGTCTGTGTATTAGTATACTGTAAGACCAAATTTTGCTCTTACTTAAAATGATGTAACCCTGAAGAAACTTCACTGACTTTATTGGAAATTCCACTGGAGTAACTGTGAACAGAATCTGGCAAGAACGTTTATTTTTTCTCATCTCAATGTGTGAAAATTTATTTCTGAAACTCCCCATGCATTGAAATGAGAACATAGCCCTTAGAATTTCAGCCAGATCTATTACAAAGAGTAACTACACTGAGTATAATAAAATGTAGGAGGTCTAAGTGTCTCACTTGTAATCACACACTATTAATGTCCAAAAAGCTTGTTTTATGTTCTTGTCATATTGTGAATGAATATGCAGCTGAGTTTACTTAACAGTCAGGGATCAAAATCCTGCTATTTTTATTTGGACTCAGAGCTTTGAAGACACATTACCATACAGTATGCTAACCAAAGCTAAACCAAAGCTAAACCACTTTGCTTGTTGAGAATAAAATAAAATGTGGTCATAGTTCGTTAATTACTTTTAATTCATGGCAAAACAACTAATGAGAAATCATTTAGGATAATGTCATCCAATGTAGGTTTTCTCTTGAACAGTTTATCAAGGATCCTGTTTAAAGCTAGGTGAGTAACACATCTTACTTCACTGAGGGGAAAAAACAGACTGTGCATCTGCAAAGGATCCAAAATCCTGCAATATTCACAAAGTCAAAGCCCCTTAGTGATTTTCTCTTAAGGCTGCCTTGCATTGCATGATATCCCAGTGCATTTATATTTATAGAAATACTTCTTGGCATATATGGTAGTTACAGAATAGTTTAATTTTGTTTATCACAAAGACAGTGATCCATGCTCAGACTTCTGAATTATAATTTTCAGATCACTTCTCTTCTTTGTTGTTTTCAGACAGTATTTTGCAGTAAAAAAACCAGCCCATTAATAATGAGTAGGTCAGATCAGTCAAGCAGGTTATGCCATGTGTTTTCTTTTCTGCATTCAGAGATGACAATAATATTTAAAGTTGCTCTGGAACAATAGGGCTATTAATTAATTTTTGTATCAGAATTAACCATTCACAACATATTTGATGAATTTCACCACATTTTTGTTCTAAAGTTGTCTACAATTAGCTTATTAGTTTCTCAAATATATGTGCTATTTGAAATGTACTGAATAATTCAGGTGAATAATTCTTGGGGTTGTAGATCATTTGAGTTCAGTTTAGTATTCAAAATTTGATGCACATTGGCTAATTTGATTAGACATTAGGCCACGTGGCATATTTGTCTTCCCTAATTTGATAAGCATAACTCTTAGAAGGGAGTTTCTACTGCAAACATAAATTGATGAATTCAGTATTCACTTTCCTTGCAACTATATTTAATAGTTGCTTAACATTCACTATATTTGTGAATATTCCTTCAAAAGGGGGCATAGATTCATAGATTCATAGATTCTAGGACTAAAAGGGACCTCGAGAGGTCATCGAGTCCAGTCCCCTGCCCGCATGGCAGGACCAAATACTGTCTAGACCATCCCTGATAGACATTTATCTAATCTACTCTTAAATATCTCCAGAGATGGAGATTCCACAACCTCCCTAGGCAATTTATTCCAGTGTTTAACCACCTTGCCAGTTAGGAACTTTTTTCCTAATGTCCAACCTAGACCTCCCTTGCTGCAGTTTAAACCCATTGCTTCTTGTTCTATTCTTAGAGGCTAAGGTGAACAAGTTTTCTCCCTCCTCCTTATGACACCCTTATAAATTATGACTATGACCCTTATGACTATTTATAAATTCATGTTAATACTCACAGAAGACATTGTTGAATATGCACCCAATTCTATTAATTTCCAATTGACTAGATTGTGAGATTATATACATTTTCCAGTGAAAAGCGCATCACATTTTTACATTGTCCCTGGAACTGCTCGGGAGGGAAACTGTGACTTGAGATTTTGATCACTTTCCTAGCTGCTCTGTGGAGAGAGTAAACAAGGACAGGTCTATACTCAACATAGTGCATGATGTGTCATTGCAGCCACATTGACATGTATATTGGGGAAGTTAAACCAAAGCTCTTCCCCACTGCTGCCTGCCACCTCCCCGGGGAGGGGAACATAGCAGCTTGGCTTGTGTAGCTACTTGTGGTAGGTACCCAACAAAGGGACATAAGGAAGTCAAGCTAGCCAGGCCAAAATTAGCACCACATGAATCGGATAATAATAGCAACAAGTTATTCTCCATAACTCACCATGCAATTTTTAAATTGTTCTTGCTTAAATTCAGTATGACATCTTTTGACCAGTATTGATCCTTTTGCTCATATTGACTAATATATTACATCAAGCAGCAACCTGGCTGAAGTCAGATGGATAATTTGTGTAGTAAAGTATCTCTCCTTGTAGTCTGGTCCAACCTTTACATTCTTCATGAATTTTCCAAATCAGATGTTTTCTGGTCTGTATCTTTAACTATACAACGTAAGCAGTGCATATGCCACCAGTACTTCCAGAATGGTACAAGTGAGTATTTTTATGGTGCAGTTATAATCTAAAAAGGGACTGGTGCCTCAGTGACTTCCAGTCGACAGTCTAGTGACTTTCCAGTGACTTCAGAATTTGCTGAGTTTTGAAGTAAATCCCTTCCTTTTCAACCTGGTTAACACAATTACATGTATTTACTTATTGTAAATAAAATTGGATGAATGGACTATAAGGTGGATAGAAAGCTAGCTAGATCGTTGGGCTCAATGGGTAGTGTGATCAACAGGTAGTGAAAAACCATGTCTAGTTGGCAGCTGGTATCAAGCGGAGTGCCCCAAGGGTCGGTCCTGGGGCTGGTTTTGTTCAATATCTTCATTAATGATCTGGAGGATGGCGTGGACTGCACTCTCAGCAAGTTTGCAGATGACACTAAACTGGGAGGAGTGGTAGATATGCTGGATGGTAGGGATAGGAAACAGAGGGACCTAGACAAATTAGAGGATTGGGCCAAAAGAAATCTGATGAGGTTCAACAAGGATGAGTGCAGAGTCCTGCACTTAGGACAGAATAATCCCATGCACTGCTACAGAGTAGGGACTGAATGACTAGGCAACAGTTCTGCAGAGAAGAACCTAGGGGTTACAGTGGACGAGAAGCTGGATATGAGTCGACAGTGTGCCCTTGTTGCCAAGAAGGCTAACAGCATTTTGGGCTGTATAAGAAGGGGCATTGCCAGCAGATCGAGGGACGTGATCATTCCCCTCTATTCGACATTGGTGAGGCCTCATCTGGAGTACTGTGTTCAGTTTTGGGCCTCACATTACAAGAAGCATGTGGAAAAATTGGAAAGAGTCCAGCGGAGGGCAACAAAAATCATTAGGGGGCTGGAGCATATGACTTATGACGAGAGGCTGAGGGAACTGGGATTGTTTAGTCTGCAGAAGAGAAGAATGAAGGGGGAATTGATATCTGCTTTCAACTACCTGAAAGGGGGTTCCAAAGAGGATGGATCTAGACTGTTCTCAGTGGTAGTAGATGACAGAACAAGGACTAATGGTCTCCAGTTGCAATGGGGGAGGTTTAGGTTGGATATTAGGAAAAACGTTTTCACTAGGAGGGTGGTGAAGCACTGGAATGGGTTACCTAGGAAGGTGGTGAAATCTCCTTCCTTAGAGGTTTTTAAGGTCAGGCTTGACAAAGCCCTGGCTGGGATGATTTAGTTGGTGACTGGTCCTTCTTTGAGCAGGGGGTTGAACTAGATGACCTCCTGAGGTCCCTTCCAACCCTGATATTCTATAATTCTATGATTTAAATAAGTAAAATGGAATATTCCATTTTCCTTTACTTTCTGCCCATCCTTTTCTTTCTTTTTTGTACTCTCAGATCATTGCCACTTCCTTCTTGCCATCTTCCTCTTTTAGCTACCAATCACTCTTTCTGTACTCCCACAAGTCTTCCTGTACCTCTCTCTCAAATTTCTCTTTCTTCTTCCATCCCGTTCTCCCCAACTATGTTTCTTTTCCCCATGTACTTTCCACACAATTCTACTTCTTCCCAGCCTACCTCAACTTCCATTGTAGAAGTTACTCCTATCACAGAGGGAAAGAATAGGACCCCACATGCACTTTTCCCATTATGTCTCATGATCAGTTAAGAAGTATTTTAACACCATTCAGATACTAAAATGCTTCTGACTTTGCATAGATCATGAGATCAACTGTAAGCTGTTTGGAACAACAACTGTCTTTTTGTATAGCGCTTAGCACAAAGGAGCCCTGGTCTACAACTAGGGATCAGAAGTGCTACTAAAACAAAAACAGTACATAAATTGAGAAATGTTTTTTAAGACCAGTTGTATCAACTCATTATATTAAAGAGCAGTTGTATGTTCCTGTTAATGTGCAGAGTGTCAACAATATGTGCTGCAAGTGTCAGGTACTCAGTGTAGAAGTTCCACTTTTGTACTATTTTAATTATTTTTTTCTCTAAGTCTTTGTAGTGGGAATTGTAACAAATATATTGTCAAAAGGAAACCCTGGTCAAAAGAAACTTAGGAAGGAAGAAATGCTTGAAGAATCAGTAAAAGTGCATTATTTTGCTCTAACAAGAGAGTATTAGTATGATTTGAGAAACTGGGAAAGTCAGACATTGAAGTTTTGCTTCTGTAAGTCTGACTTTGATGTGAAGATAACTCTTAGATGATTCAGGATGGATTTATAGCCTGCTTGAACAAGAAAAATGCGTCACAAACCCCAATTTATAAAAAGCTCAATGCAAGTAAAACATGAAGAAAAATATTGATCAAAAAAGTGAAGCAATACCCAAGAGTAGGGATTGGAATAAATGCTTGCAATGAAATAAGTGATAATATTTAAGACATTATAATTCATAGTATACATTTATTGAATTTAGTGATGCAAAATTGTCTGTTTTCCATAATCAAAATGTTGCAGGACACTGTTACTGTTGTCCTGCATGACTCATGAATGCTAACATATTTTTTGAGACATTCAGTTGCTTCCCACAATTCCATGCAGTACATGTCACTTTATTAGTAGTTAATCCACTGTCCTGAGTTTTGATGACCTTACTTGCTGCTGGATTCTACTCTCAAAAACACACCAAGGATCTCTAAAAAGTATAATGAGGAAACATCCAATTTTTACTAGATAGTATATAGCTTCTAGTAATAGCTTACAGTAGCTTCTTTTTATGAGAGTCAGTTTAGGTGGCTAAGGTTAATGATTTTAGAATAAGGAAAGAAAGAGAAGACACCAACAGAAATCCAATTATAGAACTCATCTTCGAATAGACTCAAGACAAAAAAAGAAAATACCAAAAGACAATTGAGAAGCATATAACAATGTTCCAGGCTCTTTTGAGCAGAAACAACATACAAGCAGATCATCTCTATGCATTAGCCATTTTATCAGGGCTATAAGCAGTTCCACATGCAAGGAAGTATTACAGTATTAGTTAGTTGACCCAGGTGTTTCACAAACTCATCCCCCAACTCTTTTTTGTTGTTGTTATAAAGTGATGCTGAGGTCCCAAACTTTCCCTAACTTTTTGCAAGGCTACGACGTACATTATATGTTTCGTAGAAAAAATAAAAATGGGTTGTCAAATTTATTTTCAATATCTTCTGTAGCAGGGTTTCCCTTTCTGATGTCAATCAGGAATTAATCATACTCCAGAGCTATACTGATGTAATTGAGATTAAAATATGATCCAATCTCTCTCATCCAAATAATACTGGCACACTTATTTTTCTCTTAAAACATAATAAATGAATGGCTATTTATGCATAATATCGCTCATTGTTCCCTTGCTTAGTGACCTGTTATACAGAATAGATTTGTTATTAAATTTAAGTCTGGAGATTTCCTACAGTAAAACCCAATGAAATGTGAAAGTTTTGAAGTCAAATTGATTAGCTAATTACAACCCACTCTGGAGGTGTCCCATTAGTGGGGCACATCAAACGTAGAAATGGATAAATAATTTATAATGAATCATTTATTCCATGAAATTTCCTTATTTTTCAGCTCGCAAACTGTCCATCAACAACTTGAAATAAATGTATAAATTATTGACAATTATTTGCTTGATAATTGTATTATAGTCTATTTATTATAATATAAAAAATTTTTGTGCATATTCAGAATTCAGTCTTCATTGTTAGTTTTGAGAGGTCACATATTATGTGTGTGGCTCGACAGGATGAGCATTACCCTTAAAATCAAATTTTCAGTGCCAATATTTGTGTTTATGGATTCATAAGTCACTTTTCACAATGAATCTTCTCCAGTGTTTGCTTTCAATACCCTTTTGCCACGAACATACCCGTGAGTAAACTGTTTACTGGAGTACTCATGGAAAATCGATACAAAGGGATGTGAAAAGAAAATTTGTTTAACAAGCTAAATGACTATTTTTAGATTTTCTTTTTTCAGGAAAAGAAAGGAAACAAACAGACACAATCAAAATTAAACAAACAAACAAAAGTGCTTTACCCATTTAAAACCCCTTTGGAGCCAATATTTTATAATTCAGACAACTTTGGTTTTCCAAGAGGAAGGCTGTCATTTTGTTAAAGTACATTTCATACCAGACAATTCTGGCAATATATCTCCAAATCCACCCACTCTTCCAGAGTCTAATTCTGATATTAATTACTGAATTCAGTGGATTTACTCCTGATTTACTATGAGTTATGTTTGATTAGAATCAGAGTGACTAAATCAAGATAATCACATACTGTGTATGCAGAATGAATTTGGTTTATTTGTTTTACTAGCAGCAAGTGTCCTAATTTATGTAATTTATAGCAGCATCCTATTAACTGCCAAAAAAGTTCTAATTGCAAATTTAGTTGACAGACTACTTTATTATATATATAAAACTGCCAGATCAATGTATTTGTGTGATGGGCAATAGAATAAGGTGAAGTTGGTTTACATTTTTGAAAACTACAATTCAGACTTTTGAAGTTTGATCTCCAATCCTGTTATGAGCTCCATACAAAGAGCTGCCCACGAGAAACCATTTGCAGTGCACAACAAAGTTTATTGATCCTCCCAATCCCTGGAACTATACTACATATTCTTGAGCCCCATATATTGACAATTTAGCTATTTACATAAATACAGACATAGAACATCCTGTAAGAACCCCCATAATGCTAAATCATATAGATATAAGTAGCTGAAGACCTGGCTTTCTTCCTGCTATTGTGGATTGGTGGATTATAACTGTTGAGAGTTTGCCTTATATACACAATACATTGAACTCTAGATCTTTGTAAGTAGGGTTTTTTTCATAATAATAATATCTGCATCTAAGTCATGGCCAAATTTTCCTTTTGCATGTTCGTCACTTGTTTCAAGCTTATAACTTGCGCTGACATCAGTGGAGTGTCCATTATCCAACTAACATCCCAAAAATAGAAGCCCTGCTGGCATCAACTGAAATGGTGTATTCAGAATGAGCACAGACTACGCTCTACACGCTTACAATAGGGACAAGAAATGCACAGTGTGGATCAGAGAAGAGGTTTGTTCCCATTGTAACAGATTCCGATTCTAACTGTTTCTCTGCTCTAGCTTCAGTGGAGTTACCCCAGATTCATACCAATGTAATACAAGTCTGAATCAGGTCCAAAGTATCCAAACTGTACAACTTTATTTTATATAGTATCTTACACATAGACTCTATAATAATATTCTGTACAGAAGTAGGTCCTTAAATCCAGGCCGTGTAAATCTTGCCAATATTTTCTGCATAACATCTTTAAGATAGAGCCATTCTTACTCTCCGCATAGCTAAGTCTCTTGTCTAAGCTCTCATCATCTTGTGTCTCACTTAATGCAACTCCTTCTCTCTGTCCATGGCAAAGGCAGTCTTGCCCTGCTGATATCCATTCAGAATACTGTTGTAATGATCATTTTCCTAAGACACCACTTTGACCATATCATCCCTCTTTTTGCATTTCTTCACTGGCTCCCTCTTCTTTATTGCATCAAACTGCTTGTCTTCACTTTCAAGGCCCTTCACAATCTGTCACCACTTTTACCTATCACCTCTCCTTGGCTATCAAGTTGTCAGGTCTTGCCTGTGATGCCAGACTATCTCCCACTCATTAAATTGTCAAAATAGCACCTTTGTGTTTTCTCCCATGCTGCTACTCATGCTTTGGAGGAGCTCCCCATATACATCTGTGAAATTCATTCATTATCCTCCTTTAAAACCTTCTGCAAAACTCTCCTTTGCCATGATGCTAGTAGTGTTCTGAGATCACTGCCTATCTTGCTGATCAGTACTGTCTCACTGTTTCCTCATATGTCCCTGTCTGTCTGCCTTCATTTATTATTCTTATCTTATACTTAGATTGTAAACTCCTTGGGGCAGGGACCATCTTTTTGTTTTGTGTTTGTGCAGCACCTAGCACAATGGGGTCCTGATCATGACAAGAACGTATAGGTTCTATGGTAATACAAATAAATAATAAGTAAAATAATAAATAATGACAGAGGAAGGGAGCATTATAAGAAGTATAAGCAAGTGACAAACAATCTTTAGCAAACTGTTATTGCTTTCTATACCCTATTGTATCCCCACCTGATGATAGCCAACTAGAAGGGCATCACTTAAGTAGTTATAAGGATGCTCAGATAAATAGACAGGGAGATAGCTATTTAAACATGCTGCAAATCATTTATGCAGTCGATGCGCTTGAATTTTGCAATTAACTCCCATGGTAGCGCAAAAGAACCTTAGAAGTGTCTGAGGATCTAATCTTGGGTTTCTAAAAATAAACTGGAAGATGTGGGTATGCCTGTGTGTGCAGTGAGTTCTTTCCCCCTGTGCTTTGCAAGTGATATAGGTGCTTAAAATATACAATAGTTTGCCCAGTATGTGTGGCTTGACCCCATTTTTCTGTCTTTGAGTGACTTCTTTGCAACAAATGGTAGCTGATAGTTAGGCTCAAAGGCCATCTTCCTTTATAGTCCGCAGTGCCAGTATATGTGAGTGCCTCACAATACCTCTGCGAGATAGGAAAGTACTATTATCCCCATTATACGGATGGATAACTGAGACACAGATAAAGTAAGGTTCAGATCCTCAAAAGTATTTAGGTGCCTAACTCCCATTGAGTTTGGCCTAAGGAAGTGTGTGGCAGAACAGGGCTTCTCCTAAATTCCAGGCTAGCACAGTAGCCACTGGACCATCCATCCTCTGTGGGGAAAGCTGGGGTTTTCAAAGGAGCCTGCTGGAATTAGGCATCCAGTCTTTTTGAAATTCAATGGGAATGAAGCATCCAGCTCCCCTAGGCTCCTTTGAAAATTCCAGCCAAAATAAATGAACCCAATTGAGGAGCTCTAGTAGTCTCTTTACTGCAGGCCAAATTCATATGTGGTGTAGTCAGGTGAAACTCCCTTAATAGATAGCGGGTCTGAATTGGGATTTTTGTGTCTGCTCTGTAACTATCTTTAGGAAGAATGCTATGTTGAATGTCAATGCTCATTTGTTATTTCCCTCTTTTCTATGTAATTTAAGTTGAAATTGGGATTCCCATATACTCTAAAGTGAAAGAATGCTTTTGAACATTTTGTTATTCTAAAAGAATCATAAATATCAGTCAATTTTGGACCTGATTAGTTAGTTAGTTAATTAACAGCTACAAAGTGCTAGAAATATGTAAAATTTTATGTAAATACTAAATAGTATTACATTTTACATGGCTGTATTATTAACTATAACAACATACATATTTTGAGGCCTTAAAATGCTCACTACCATAAACCTTTCCTCCAATAAAATGCTGATTTTCATACCCCTTCCTGTTTATTTGACTGCTGTTAAAAAATCTTTCAAAATGACTGGTGCAAGCCAGAAAAGTTGAAGCTGGAGTCAAAAATCCATGAACCAAAACATATGCCAAACTATAGGGACTGACTGTACACAAATGAAAAGGGGGAAAATATAAAGCAATCTGATTACCATGACTGCTAAGAAGTTATGCCAGGATATTTTCATTGGCATAGCTGTTGCTTTGTTGGCCCTCATACATGGATTCCGAACAAAAGTTAGTTCAATAAAACCCCCATAAATTTCTGTCCAAAAATAAAAATGAATTCTCTTTGGCTGTGTTTGTGTCCCAAGCATATTAAATTTCCATGAACATTCAGGAAATCAAGTTCTTCTCGCCCATATATCACCAGAAAGAAAATAGCACATTTGCACATGCAAGTATTTAAAAAAAAGATCCATTTGAAACAGATCAGTAAATGATCCAGAGAGGCATCTGACTGTGACATTCCCAACTTAGGGAATACCCACTGTGACAGTGTACCCTATAAGGCTTCCTGGGAATATGTTTATGAATGTATATATAATATAACTGGGAAATGTTTTATGCTACATATACCATGTAACATATCTATTTAAAGGTTATGATCTACTGAATATATTCCTCCTATTTATATGCACATATCATTTTTGTACTTGAAGTTAGGAATATTGGCTGTATACTTGCTTGATTTCTATTGAGAAAGGAATGTGCAAATTAAATGCCCAATCAAGAACCATTTAAGCCAACAATGAACTCGAAGATGCCAATTCACATCTGAGCTTTCCCACGAATGTGGCTTGGCTGGTAAGAAACTCAGTCATGCATGGACATGTGACTTACCCATGTGACTCGAAAACTCCACCTTGGAGCTGGACTTTGCATAGGAGAGAGGAGGGAGTCTTACCCCACAAGGGAAATTCTATTTAAGCCTGTGGGAGACCCCTCCATTTTGTCTTCAGCTGGCTAAAGAGATAGCTTCTTCACCCCCAAGGATACCTGAAAGAAACTGGAACAAAGGACAGTAACTACAGGGTGTGAGTAATTGCTGGACCCAGACTAGAAGGAGACTAGTCTGTAAAAGGAAGCTTACTGGAACTGGTGAGGTTGTATCTGTATTCAGTTTTCTTAGACATAGACTTGCGTGTTCTATTTTATTTTGCTTGGTAATTCATTTTGTTTTGTCTGTTACTACTTGGAACCACTTAAATCCTACCTTCTATATTTAATAAAATCACTTTTTACCTATTAATTAACCCAGAATATGTATTAATACCTGGAGGGGGAGGGGGCAAACAGCTGGGCATACCTCTCTATCAGTGTTATAGATGCCGAACAATTTATGAGTTTACTCTGTATAAGCTTTATACAGGGTAAAATGGATTTATTTGGGGTTTAAGCCCCATTGGGAGTTGGGCATCCGACTATTAAAGACAGGAACACTTCTGTAAGCTGCTTTCAGTTAAGTCTGCAGCTTTGGTTCAGTGGTTCAGACCCTGGGTCTGTGATGGAGCAGACTGTGTTGGAGCAGGCGTGTCTGGATCAACAAGACAGGGTGCTGTCCCAGGCTGGCTGGAAAAGCAGGAGCAGAAGTAGTCTTGGCACATCGGGTGGCAGTTCCCGTGGGGGGGGGGGGGGTTCTGTTATCCAATCCGTCACATCCACATACAATTATTTTATGAGAAAGTCTGTGATAGTGACAGAAATGTACAGACTAATATATTTAATATTTCATGGAGTCTGGGATCCCACATGGTACCCCTCACCAGGGCTCTGGCACAGAAGAATTTAAATAAGCAATTTAATCTTACTGCACTCTCATAGCTGAGAAAACACATGCATAACTATTACTCTGTAAATTGGATTAGACAAAATTAAATGTATATTATGGTCTCAGCCAGCAACTCTGGCAGTACTCTGGGATGGGATATACAAACCCCATACTGGGCCTGAAGGGGTTAAAGGACAATATTGGGCCTAGGTAGCCCTTTGGGCCTGCACAGCATGCTCCGACTGGTTAAAAGGAGCTCAGAAGACCAGATGGAGGAGAAAAGAGTGAACAGGCTTGGGGAGAAGACACATGTCTCCTGAAAGACACATGTAAGGTTGAGCCAGAGATGGGATCATGGTGCTGATAAGCCCCATAGGTAGTGCTTTATCCCTCCTCCCTTTTTTTTTAACAGCTGGTAGGTCTGTGATGGGATGCGACTCTCCACTGTGGCACCTCGTGCTGGCTATCCTGGGGATTAGCTCCGTTCACCAATGCGCCCTCCTCTGGTGGTGTCTTGCCACCATCACTTTTGTATCAGGACCCACGCCACTCCCAGGACTGCAGCATCCTCTTCAGTGACACTGCCCTCTGGATGTTCTCCCGTACCTGGAGACCTCAATCTCCCTCCAGTGACTACCTCAGTGGCAATTACAGTCCTTTGTCCTGGGGCCACTTCCCATTGGCTCCAGCACCCTCTTCTGCCCTGACCTCAGGTCCTCAGCCTGCAGGCCCTATCAACCAGTCAGGGGCTCTCTCTAGCTCCTCTGGTCCCTGCTTGCAGCCCTGCTTTGTGCCAAGTGCTGGCGCTCCTTCCTCCTGGTAGGAGCCTGGTCTTTTCCCGTCAAGCTTCAGTCAGCTACTGAACCATGCTCTGCCCTGCAGCCCTTCTTATATGAGCCTACCAGGCCATGACTGGATACTCCTATAAGTCCTTCTGTGATTGGCTGCCTCCTGAGCAGCATCCCTAGGGATCTATTAACCCCTTATGGGCCAGTGTGGGGCAGACACCCCATCACAAGGTCCTGCAAGGCTCTTCTTGTTTGAACTCTGTTAAACTCCTGATTGTTTGAACTATAGGGGACCATACCCCAAGCTGAAGGTGAGTATAGTAAGAAGTGGCCCAGGGTATCAGACTTGGATTCTTGGTATGAAGGACTTGGGTGGTGTTGCTTCCCACAGGGCCTGGGCTGGGAATGGTGAAGAAGGTAGGTCCGAGTCCTTCCCAGCATGCCCCACTTGAGAGCTAGACCCTGTGGTGGGCCAAGACAGTGATGCCTCTGGCCTAGGGGTGGGGCCAGGTACCTTTATCCCCATTACCTTTTGGGGCTGAGAGACTGGAAATCAGATATGCTAACCACAAGCCATTCTGAACCGCTGAACGCCCTACAACAAGCCCCATTTTGTAGAAATGATTCCTGGTGCTAGGGCTGTATGGGCCAGAAAGAAACAGATACATTTTCCTAAACATGTCTAATTATGTCTTATCTGTTACATCTTTATGAAAGATTCAAAGTTCTTATGGCTTCTTTACGTCTTCCTGATTATAAGAGTAATGCTCATCCAGACCCCACTCCAGCAACGCACTTAAGTATGTGTTTAACTTTAGGCACATGAGTTGTCCCATCAAAGACAATGAAGGCACTGGGACTAACATGATTCAATTTAAGCAAATGCTTAAGTGCTTTGCTAGAAGGGGCCAGTCAGGGAACAGAAACACTAACAACATTAATTGAATAAACTATTCATTGTGAATTATGCACTCAGCTCTATTCATAACTGAGCAAAAGCCAGGCACTTTTATTTAACTCTATATACACAGTGCCTGTTCCATACTTTCCTGCAAAGTTATCCTACATCATAATTTTGATGGGCAAATCACTTGAAGTAATTCAGAAGTTTAGTTCAATTCCCATAATTTTCACAAATCAGAGATATCAATCTGTATTTTTGATAATGCTTCTCTATCACTCCTACCTCTCAGTTTAATCTGTTTTCTTACGCTGACTCTAATAATTTCAATTCCCACAACTCCTCCTTCATCCTTGAAATTTATTTTTCTTCTCTCTCTCAGTATACTATAATTTATAGTGCCCAATGCCAGACGAGACCATTGTGAGCATCTAGTCTGACCTCCTGTATAACACAGGCCATAGAACTTCCCAAAAATAATTTCTAGAGCATATATTTTAGAGAAGCATCCAATCTGGATTTTAAATCTGGATTTGTTGGGGTGGAGAATCCACCACAATCCCTTGGCAACTGTTCCAGTGGTTAAATATTTTCACTGTTAAAATGTATTCCTTATTTCCAATCCGAATTTGTCTAGCTTGAACTTCCAGCCATTAGATTGTGTTATGCCTTTCTCTGCTAGACTGAAGATCTCATTATTAAATATTTCTTCCCCATGTACATGTTGATAGATTGTAATCAACCCTTAATCTTCCATTTGTTAATCAAATAAATTGAGTTATTTGAATTTGTCACTATAAGGCATGCTTTATATAGTAAACATAGAATTATCACACACCTAGATGAAAATGATAACTTGGAAAAGATTCAACACGGATTTCGTAAAAGGAACTCATGTTTCACCAATCTATTAGAATTCCATATGAGGACAGATTAAGAAGACTAGGAATGTTCATTTTAGAAAACACACGATGAAGAGTGGATATGATACAGATGTATAAAATTATGAAAGGTGTGGAGAAAGTGAATGGGGAAATGTTATTCACCCCTTCACACAACACAAGAGCCAGGGTCACCCAATGGAATTAATAGACAGCAGGTTTAAAACAAGCATAAGGACGTACATCTTCCTACAACACATAGTCGTCCTGTGGAACTCGTTGCCAGGGAATGATGTGAAGGCCAAAAGTACAACTGGGTTCAAAAAAGAATTAGATAAATTCATGGAGGATAGGTCCATCAATGGCTATTTTCCAAGATGGTCAGGGACACAACCACATGGTCTGGATGTCCCTAAATCTCTGAATACCAGAAGCTGGGATTGGAAGATGGAGGATCATTCACTAATTTCCCTGTTCTTTTCATTTCCTCTGAAATGTCTGGCACTGGCCACTGCTGAAAGACAGGATACTGGGCTAGATGGACCATTGGTCAGACCCAGTATGACCATTCTTGTGTACTTATGTTTCCAGTCCTTTAATCATTTGCATGGCTCTGCTCTGAATCCTCCTCCACCATGCTTCTTGAATTATGAACAACAGAACATTATCCCAGCGGTGGTTGCTAAAATAACCTCTCTGTTCCTACTCGAGATTCCCCTCTTTATGCATCCTATGACACATTAGCGCTTTTGCCAGAATGTCACACTGGGAGCTCATGTTCAACTGACTATCCACTACAACCCCCAAATCTTTTTCAGTGTCACTGCTTCCCTATTTAGAGTGCCCTGTTGTGTAAGCATCGCCTACCTTCTTTATTCTCCTAGATGTATAGTTACATTTAGCCATATTAAAATTAATATTGTTTACTTGCACCCAGTTTACCAAGCAATCCAGATTGCTTTGAATCAGTGACCTGTACTCTTCATTATTTACCATTCGTCCAATTTTTGTGTCATTTTCAAACTTAACAGTGATGATTTTATGTTTTCTCCAGGTCATTGATAAAAAACAAAACAAACAAACAAACAAACATTAAATAGAATAAGGCCAAGAACTGATCCCCGTGGGACCCCTGTGGAAACACACCCACTCGATAATCTTTCTAGAAGATCTCTACGGCCTGTAATAAATGAGTCCTCCTCTCCCTTATGCTTCTCTTTTCTTGTACCTCTCAGTAAGCAGGAACTAGTTTCATAGCCCCTTCATCTTTTCTGATATTCCACAAAGTCTACTCTCTTTGATGTTAGAGCCACTCAGAGTGGCCAATAGGAGGTATGTAGTAAGCCAGTAAGTTTATGTAAGTAGGAATTAAAGACAGTCTGGCCTACACACCAAGTCCAACTACCCTTTCCTTGGTCTCTGTAATCTCTGCTGTTTCAGAATGCCTGTCAGGGTTTGCTGGATTATCTGTTTTCTACCAAATCTTATATTTGGCCATGAAATACAACAACAACACTGAATATATAAAGTGCCACTCACATTTTGTGCCTTGGAGCACTGCATAATGTAAATTGTCAGTGATCAAGAACACTTAAATGCAATAGCAAACATATCATTCTACTTTCAAATTCTAACACAGACTGGAAATTATAGATAATAAGAGAAGTCTGTTCCACAGCTGATGGGCATATTTACAAAAAAGCCCTTTCTCCTGCTGTTTGAAGTGCTTCAAGATTATATTCAGGGCATATTAAATAGCCAGTTAACTCAGACCATAACAATCTTTGGGAATCTCTCTGAAAATAAGCTCAATTAAATATGATGGGTTATTCCACTAAGGGTCAACTCAAAATTTAAAGGCAAATTGCTAGCATGGCCTTTACCATTTGAGTGTCATGTGAGTATTTGCTAGTAGATGATTATAAGAATACCAGTACATATTGGAGGGAAGAGGTTTTTGGAACCTAGGGAAAGATAAGGCATGAAGAAGAGTATATGTGATGGAATAAGAGGAAAATGGCAGTCTGTGGGTTTGGAGATTAGACAGAGAACTACAGTACTGAAGGAAAGAGTCAGAATGGTTAGGTGACTAACCATAAGGGCATAGGTGTAAGAGAGGAAGGGAAAATTGGGATTCGGGTAAGGGAAAAAGATTTGTTTGATATGGAGTTATGGGCAATTGATTAGGCTGGATCGTTAGTCATTAGATTAGTTCAGCTCAAACCAGTGACATTCAAGTCAGCAAAGCCAAAACTCTGTGAGTTGGGGGCTGGGGTCAGAGCTGTCCATGCTCCAGGGTCATATCTATGGGAAAGCAGGGTTTAGTGAGGCTTCATCATGGGCAAATAGCCCAGAGAAGTTTGCTACCTGTGAGTCCAATGAGGGAAGAGTCAGGGGACAGCTCTAAAGAGTTGCAGGAAGTTTACTCAGCAGTAAAAGAGAAGCATTGAGCTTCCAGTACCTATAAGTAGTGGAACTGTGAAGAGTAGGTGCAAACTACTAAAAACAGGGCACATTTCTCAATATGACTTTTATTATTACAGGACAACAGGGATAGAGAGCAAAGACAGAAGGGGGATGGGGAAAAAGAGGATGAAAACTAAGGAAGGGAAATAAAGAGAAAGAGAAAGGGAAAGAGGAGAGCTTTTTTATCAGTATACATTTTCAAATAAATTGAATTGCTTCTTTAATTTCTAATTTTTGCATAGTATTTTTCTTTAATGTCAATACAAGAGCTACAAGATCTCAAATCTCTTCTGGTTCACTCACCCTGATGACCATTCTGATCAGCATTCACATTTTCTGGGGGTCATTTGTTTCCTATTGCAATGCAGCCATTACTATTTAAGACACATGTTGCTAGTTATGATCTCATTACTGGGTCTCCTCTTTATGGGAAGTCTTGATGGCCTTATGAGAATTACACTCTTGGAATCAAAAGGCTATTGGATTTTAACTATTGATAAATATCCTTTTGTAGTTACTCCATTAGTATTCAGTCAATAGATTTCAACAAAGAGTTTTCAGACTGAAGAAAATTACCAACTAGAAAGTACAGTTGTGCTAAACCTGGAAACTATAATTCACATTAACAAAAGGAGATGCACAGTAAGAGAATGTGGCAATTTTTGACAGATATTACACATCTATAACAGATATTTCAGGCAGAAAGGAACTAAAAAAAAGACCATGTTTAAATTATATAATATTGGATATTGTTATCAGAACAAAAACTTTGCTGAATAACTGTAATAGAATAGGTCTGGCTGAAATCCACCAGAGCAAAGACATCTGACGTTGTAGTGTAATTGCTAAACACAAAGGAATGGAGTAAGGATGCAATGGGAATTTGAAAATATTGCCATTTAGTTTTCTGGAATAGAATATGGGTGTTCATATGGATGGTTTTAATAATAGTTTAAAAAAAGATTTCCAAAGGCATAGCATGAGATACCGCATGATCTACAAATAATTTACATAATACAGCATTTTGTCAATTGAAAACTGAATATTTTTGAAGTAGTACAATATGTAATCAGTATAGTATATACAATAGTGCATGGTGCTTTATATAAAGAGGAATTATTATATTACCCAACTGCAAAGAGCAGCAGTAGCTGGGGGAGAGAACTGTGTTGATCAACTCCTCTTTTTAACTCCACCAAGTGGAGCTTTCAGGGGCTTCCTGGGACAGTGGGTCCCAATGACCTGCTCTTCGCACTCTATGAGGCACCTCTCCACTTCCAGCAGGCTTTGGAGAGGCCAATAAAAGTGTCCACTGCTCCTTTCCTGTGGAAGTTCCTGTGTGGGCACTCTGTGCCTGGTGAGGGAATGAGGGAGTCTGGGGGCTGGCCATTCTCTGCCATATTCATCTGGCCCTTGCAAAAACAGTGGAGCACAACCAAGTCTGCAGTAATTTGTTCACCTTTGTTTCTGGGCTAAGGGAGCCAAGATTGGGAAATGGAGTTTACAGTGCTGTCTTACAGAGACCTGAGCTCATTGCAATAATTTACAGTCTTTGTTAATTACAGGTGTGATTAAAGATTTCTTGTGATAAAGCCATCCAAATGCAATTATGGTCAAAAAGAGTAGTTTTAGTGGGGGAGAGGATTACCTAAGGTCCAGAAATATCCTGTGTTTTACATCAGTCATTTTCATGTTACAAAAGCACCAAAGAAGTGTGTGCAACAACAAAATTAATTCCTTCCAACAGCTTATAAATTAAATTAAAATTAACCTTCTCACATAGGAAGATACTATTCAAGATGAGTAAGAATGTAAGATTGGGCCCTAAACTAAGAAATTTAAACCAGCTTTAGTAACATCAACAAGAACAAGCAATTTCCCTACATATTGAGGCTCTTTAAGCCAAGTTTCAATTTGGAATGAATTTATACAGCTGAGTCATAAACCCCAGGAAGGACATTGGTTTATGATGGCAAGACTGAAAGACCCTGGAATACAGCAGTGCTAATGGGCATGAAGATAAAGATAGTGTTTTGTGTAGAAGAATGCATCACAAGAGAATTTTAAAATCCTGTAATTAACAAAGACTGTGATGTATTGTAATACTTTCAGTTCTATATAGGACTGTACTATGTAAAGTACCTCTGTTGATTAACACAAAACCTCACTAACAGTTTGATTTATGGATAATAATGATTGTGTTACACATTTGCATTTTATATTGTTTCTATCACCACATCTTACAATTGATAATAATTCCCCCCACCAGGGTATGAGAAAAGAATAGTAAGGAGGAGGATAATTTTATTGCCGTATAGGAACAAAGAACAACCTCAAACAGTCACTTTTCTACAAACCGTATCTTTAAAAAATAATTCTAGCCATTCAGATACTTGCAATAGGTCTATTTTTGTAGGTGGATGTAATGTGAAATACAATCAGCTTTAGTCTGCATTTAGAAAAATGTGGATGATGAATATATATATTATAAATAGAAAACATCTATGCGAGATGAAGCCTTATATTTCTTTATTTGGTCAGTGGAATATAAAGTCTTAAACCTGCAAATGCGTTCATATGCTTAAATTTAATCATATGAGTAGTCTCCAACATCAATGGGACTACTCACATGCTTAAAATGTAAACATATGCATACATTTTTGCGGGACCAGTGTCTAAGTGTGTATATTCAATATTTCCTATGAATGCACAAATTACTATTTGGGGTCTAGTACAGAGCCAACAGAAACAGAGGCTAAAAGTTAAAAGAGAAATTCCACTTGCTGTGACAAGTTTCTTGAGCAGAATCATACACACCTATCAGAATCACCCACTCTCACAGTTGAAATAGTTTGGAAAGGGAAATAATGCATAGATGCTTATTAAGAGCTTTGAGAAATACTCAGAGATAGTTTGAACACTGCAACATTGGCTCGGCTGCCTACATTTAATGTATATACTTCATTCTGTTTATAAATGAATATAGCTGTAGTCCATGCCATTTTCTGTTTTGTTTTTATAGAAATTTAGGGGCTGCGTCCTTGTGAGAAGCAAAAGGTAGATGTGGAGTACTGTGATGGGAGCAACTGGTTGTCCTTGAGTTTTTAATACAAGAATAATCATCCAAAAATAGAAAGGAACATCAAAATATGTGATAGACTATCAATTATGGGCTAACATAAAGGCAGAAAACTACCCATTAAACGTCAGAACAGGTTCCCCATATTTTCCTTCCCATAATGTGCAACAGCTCAGATTTTGGCAGGTCTGTGCACTATGAAAGAGTATGTGTAACCCACACACCTCCTCGGTGTTTTGTTCTGTCCTATCCAGTGGCATCGAGACTACTTAGAGAGAGATATAAAATGAGTCTGCTCTACAGCCTTAGCTAACAGCCAGTTGGCTTTTAGCTCATGCAGTAGAGACTTATGCGGTAAGCTCTAGAGGTCCCAGGTTTGATCCCACCCACCAACGACCAGGGTCTGTCAGTGTTACATATGCAACAAGTCTATTTGAGGAGGCATACTCATTTTTTAAAAAATAGGTCAGAATGTCTCTATTATTTTATACATACCAGTCTGGAACTCTAGAAATCCTTTAAATCACATGTGTTGCAGTGGTAATATAAACCCTATAAATAAAATATAGATATTTCCTGAATACATTATGTTTCCAGAAGTGTATTTTCCTCTCTTCTTTCTTCCTTTGAGCATAGTATATCTTGATTCAAACTGGAAGAGTGCTATCTACTTATTCATCTCAGTGTTTGTATAGTACCTATCACCATAGGATATAAGCACTGTAAGATTTATGCTGGAAGATACCACACCCTTCATGACCACAAACATTGCATCATGGATTTTTTGAAGATCTGCTGCTTTCACTGCAATAGTGCTATGAAAACACTAGTCTAATAATGTTTCCTCTCAGAAGCAAAGATATTTGGACAACTTGAGATCAGGGCCGGCTCCAGGCACCAGCAAACGAAGCAGGTTCTTGGGGCGGCCAAAGGAAAGGGGGGCACGTCTGGGTCTTCGGCGGCAATTCAGCGGCAGGTCCTTCAGTCCTTCTCGGACCGAAGGACCCGCTGCCCAATTGCCACTGAGGAATGAAGTGGCGCGGTTGAGCTGCCGCCGATTGCGGCTTTTTTTTTTTTCCCCTTCGCTGCTTGGGGTGGCAAAAAAGCCTGAGCCAGTCCTGCTTGGGATGCATGAATATAGCTTTAATACGCTTACTGCTTTAATATGTGGAAATAATGCCCGGGGGTCTCTCTTGTAACAATCATTAGGAGCATAATAGCTGAAGAAACTACTCACTGTCATTAAAATGAATGGTAAGTTGGGCTCATAATTACTGTAACAAAATTTGAACACATGGAGCCTGATTCTCCATTTCCCTGCACCTTGTTTGCACAGTGAATGTAAATTCTTACCATTCTGATTTAGTGTAATTCAACATCCACTTCTAACTCACTTTGCAATGGAGAATCAGGTCATGGACTTTCACTTAAGGGAAAAATCAGGTTTCCTCAATCATGTATGTATAGCACTAAAATAACTGATCAAGTAACCCAGCTCACTTAATGCTTAAAAAAAGTGTTTGATATTCAGACTCAATATCCATAGAAAAGTCACATGAAAATAGAAGGGAGGGGCCATTCTTCATAGCTAGAGTTTGCGTGACAGGTACAGATGTATAAACAAACTGATTTAAATAATTGGTGTGTTTTTGTGCATAGAATGTGCTCACAAGTGCTGCCGTGATGACAGTGCTACATTGAAAGTGCTACATTGGAAGATAGCTGGATATTCTGTTCCCAGAAACATTCTGCAGCTCCTATTGGGTCAAATGTTCTGCTTTCTTAACTTCGTTGACTTCAGTAGAGTTACACCATCAAAGAACATGACTCTCTAACTTTAACAGGAGTTATGCTTGTGCATCTAAAAGCAGAAGTTTGCCCTAGGAGATTTTTTGGTAAGGATTGGAAGTAATTTAGAACATAATTAAATTTCAGATTATTTAATCACTCCTTCATTCTGTAATTGGAAACAATGGGCCAAATCCACTGTGTAAATGGTGGATTCTATAACTTTAAGTCTTTAAATCATGATCTGTGGCCTCCAATAACTCATCCCGAGGTTAGGAGTCTATTGCAGGAGTGAGTGAGTGAGTGAGGTTTTGTAGTCTGCAATGTGTAGGAGGTCAGACTAGATCAGGGGTTGGCAACCTTCAGCACGCTGCACATCAGGGTAATCCACTGGTGGGCCGCAAGACATTTTGTTTATGTTGACCCGCCACCGGCATGGCCGCCCGCAGCTCCCAGTGGCCGCGGTCTGCCATTCCTGGCCAATGGAAGCTGCAGGAAGCAATGGCCAGCACATCCCTGTGGCCTTCGCCGCTTCCCGCAGCTCCCATTGGCAGGGACGGGAAACCACAGCCACTGAGAGCTGCGGACGGCCGTGCCTGCAGACGGTCAATGTAAACAAAATGTCTTACGGCCCGCCAGCGGATTACCCTGATGTACAGCATGCAGAAGGTTGCTGACCCCTGGACTAGATAATCATGACGGTACCTTCTAATCTTAAAGTCTATGAGTCTAAATCCCCACCTGATGTAAATGTCATAGCAACATTGGAGTCTACTCTGATTCACACCAGCTGAGAATCTGGCCCAGTGTTATAAAGTTAAGAATATGGCTGAAAGATGTTGATGGTGATACATCTGGGTGACTGTTTCCTGAGGCAACGTAGATGTCCTAAGTGTGTGTAATGGAGAGTTTGTTTCTCTAATTGAATAATTAATCTAAATTTTCAAACTGTTTAAGTCCATGACATCTGTCAAGGCTAATTCCCCATTCTGGCACCTCGAGTGCAGAAGGTCGGGACCCTCAAGGATTTTAAAAATTAATACTGGTCACTCCAGGCTTGTATTGAACTCCAAGGTTACAGCTTTTCTCTGAGCTTGGATTGGTAGATGTTGCCACCCTCAAGTGCAGAACCCCTTTGAGAGCCCAGGAAGGTGCACTTGGGAATTTCTTCCTGTGGGGTACCCTGAAGCCCTTTCACCCCCCTCCAGGGAAGAGCTGAGAAAGGGGGAAAAAAGAAAATCAACTGTTGCCACCAGCTAATTAAACAACATGTGCACAAACCTCTTAAGTCACAAAAATCCAAGTCTGTTCTTTGAAAAGGTAAATTTTATTTAAAAAAAAAGAAAGAAAATCCATCTGGGAACTCAGGCTATTGCTAGATTTTAAAAGAGCAACTACAAAGATTAATTACCAAGAATAGCTTTTTTGAGGTCAAGTTTAAAGGTTACAAGGAAAACAAAATCACTTTGGGGTTAGCACAGAGGAATCCACAAGCCATAAAGAAATAAAAGGGATCAACCTAATCGCGTCTTCCTAGACATTTTCTGATCTACTTACATATCTGGGGTTTGAAATTAGTAGTTTCTAGGTATGATACTGATGATTTTGTCATATCTGGCCCAAGCTTCTTAGAGCATAGCTGTTGCCCTGTCTGCCTCTCCCTGGGAGAACAACAACAGACAGACAAAAGGGGAGTTTTTTCTTAATTTTAAAAGGTTCTAGCCTTTCTATTGGTTCTTTTGGCCAGGTGCCCACTCACTTCCTTTTACCTATGCATAGCAGTGAGACTTTTTAACCCTTCACAGGTAGAGCAATTAGAGAACAGCTACTAAGAGGGGTTTTATAGCTACTGGCTGGCTGGGTGTCCATAAAAGGGAGCTCCCACCCCCTTCATTTATCACATCATCTTTGAACACAGGGTCTGAATAAGACACAGTGGGATATGGTTATTTATTTATTTAGAACAGAAATATTTAGTCTCCTCAAATTACGTTCTCCAACAATGTGTGTATATAAACCACATTAATATTAATAGGAATTATGCATGTGCATCAAGGGGAGAATGGACTCTTTAGGGAGTAGAAATTGAGCCTCTGAGAGATCTTTTTTGGACTGATCTCTGTATAATGCAGTGTCAGCTATCAAAGAAGGATTGGGATCAAATACAAGATATGGGATTAGAACTATTAAATGCCTTTGTACAATATGTCTATAACTCTTTCAAATGCCACATTGATGACAGTTTTTCTTTATCATGAAAAATGAGTTCATTGAATGAATCGGCAAACAAAACTAACAACTGGCTTTGAAGTGATATTATAAATAACATCCTTTTCGCTTCACTATTGTTACATTTGTGTTGTGTAAGCACTTTCCTTATGTAAATCCTGTTTTCAGGAGGTTGTAACTCAGCCATAAATATTGTCTCTTAGCTGAAACATCACATGGAGTTTAGATGAGTCAAACGTCTCATTTGCTATTTATCCCAAGGGATATAGCTAATGCGCTGAATTCAGACCTCAGGACATGTAAAACTTTCCCTTTCTCCCCCTCTTGCAAGGGTTGTAAGACTTTCCTCCTGTCGTCCTCCCACCTGTTGCCCATTCCTCACACTTATAAAATAGGGGCCCAACAAGTTTGGAAGTTTCTCAGCAGAGCCCAAGTGTACCACTCACTGACAGTCTCTTGGAACTCTGAATTCCCTAATAACTGATCCCCACAGAGCATAAGTTTGCCTCTGATAGGGAATTCTACTCTGTACAAGATTTCCCACTCCAGGGATTCTTACCAGAGTGAGCAGAAGTAGTAATGAAATCCCAAAGTGCTAGTAAATTTAGAGTGGGTGGTACACTGGGGCCTAGCAGTGCAAAGTTGCCAATAAATCTGCTGGGCAGCCATCATAACAGATAGTAGTAGGGGGAAAGAAGTAAAAGGGAGAGTTCTGGAATAAGGTCATGAGTGGAACCAGGAAGTAGGTTGGGACTTAATAAGAGAATATATGTTCGCCTCAACAAAGGGTTGGATTCTGTTCAGGTGATGGGCAAAAGTATTTACTGTGTCTGAATCAATTTTTTCATCCCTGGTAAAAAAGAAGGCACAGATGTTTCTTCATCAGAGATACCCGTATCAGAGTTATTCTTTCTGAGGTACAAATTTGAAGTACTATCCCAAATTGATGGATCAATAGAAGAGGATTTCGAACAAATTGATAAGCTAAATGGTAATAAGTCAGCAGGACCAAATGGTATTCATCCAACTCAAATATGAAATTGCAGAACTACTAACTGTAGTAAATAACTTATCAGTGAAATCATCCTCTGTACCAGATAACTGGAAGGTAGCTAATGTAATGCTGATTTTTTTAAAAAGGCTACAGAGGTGATCCTGGCAATTACAGGCCAGTAAGTGTATCTTTAGTACCAAGCAAATTGCTTCCCACAGCTCCCATTCGCCGGGAATGACAAACTGCAGCCACTGGGAGCTGCAGGGGGCTGTGCCTGCGGATGGTCAATGTCAGCAAAATGTCTCGCAGCCCACAATCAGATTACCTAGATGGGCCACAAGGGTGACTGGGCAACAAAATGGCAGATGAAATTCAACCTTGGTAAGTGCAAAGTACCTCACATTTGAAAAAAATAATGCCAACTATACATACAAGATGATGCGGTCTAAATTAGGTGTTAATATTCTGATGTCATCATGGATAGTTTTCTGAAAAATTCCGGTCAATGCACAGCAGCAGTGAAAAAGGCTAACAGAATGTTAGGAACTATTAGGAATGGGAGAGATAATAAGACAAAATATCATAATATATAAATCCATGGTGTGCCCACACCTTGAATACTGTATCTAGTTCTGGTCATCCCATCGCAAAAAGGATATTGTGGAACTGGAAAAGGTTCAAAGATGATCAGGAGTATGGAATGGTTTCCATACGACAAGATACTAAAAAGATTTAGGCTTTTCATCTTACACAAGAGGAGACTAAGGGTGGAAGCGATACATGTCTACAAAATCGTGAATGATGTTGAGAAATGGAATAGAGTAGTATTTTGAGTATTGAATAGAGTGTTATTTACTCTTGTACATAATACAAAAACCAGTGGTCACCCACTGAAATTAACAGGCAGCAGGTTTAACAGAAACAAGAGGAAATTATTTTTACACAACACACATCTAATCTGTGGAACTCATTGCCATGGGACAGTGTGATGGCCAAAAGTATGACTGGGTTAAAAAAAATAATTAGATAAATTCATGGAGGATAGGTCCATCGATGGCCATTAGCCAAAATAGACAGGGATGTAATCTCATATTCAGGGCAATCCAAACTTCTGACTACAAGAAGATGAGAAGGGAAGACAGGGGTGGATCATTCCATAATTGTCCTGTTCGGTACACTCCCCTGGAAGCACTGTTATGGGCCTCTGTTAGAGACAGGTTACTGGGCACGATGACCTATGGCCTGACTCACTATAGCAGCTCAGGATGGGCAGGGATGGTGTCCCTAGCCTCTGATTGCCAGAAGCTGGGATTGGGTGACAGGGGACATGTCACTTGATGATTACCTGTTCTGTTCATTCCCACTGAAGCACCTAGCATTGGCCACTGTTGGAGAACGGTATACTGGGCTAGATGGACCATTGGTCTAACTGAGTATGCCCATTCTTATCTTCTGATTTTCTTACTGTCATTACTTCATATAGCACCAAGGGAAGAAATTTTACTGTTGGGAAATCCACAATTAAAGGCTGAGTATGACTGTATTTGGAGATAATCTATATATTTCACATACAAAATATGTATGGTGTTAGTAAAACATTATATTACCAAAATGCTAGACTCTGATTTGGGCTGCACATTCATGCTGGGGAGACAGAGGGAATAAGAATCACAATTACACCCTCAGGTCAAGGTGTTCAGGAGTCACTGGGACTATCAACCATTTAATCCCTCCCTGAAGCATAGATGCATAGGCTCCACCCTCTCTGCTCAGTCCAGAGTAACTGAGCCAGTATATTTTGTGTGTGCGTGTGTGTGTGCGCTTGGGGGGGAGGGAGGTATTAGGGGGTTGGTAGTGATTTACTGATGGTATTGGCCAGGAGTAAATCACTACCCCTTGAGAGCAAGGAGGAAGCCTAAGAGGAATTCTGACACAAAAGATATTTCTGAGTCAAAATGCCTCCTGGGATAGTTCAAAAAGTCAGATTGTAACTTTAACAAATTAACAACCGCTTTCATCACTGCACTCATAGCTTATTGCACTTTCTTCTCCCCTTTGCTGTTTGCATAGGAAGTGAATTCTTCATTACAGAAATTACAGCTTTTTTGTGTTTGCTACTGACAGAAGAAAGTAATACTAATAATATTATTACTTGATAGCAAAATTGGGTGAAAGATGGAATGGTAGCCTCAGTGTTGATTTTTTGGCACTTGCCAATTCATTATAAGCATACTTATTTCAATTGTTTTGTTATTAAATAGAGTTATTAGTAAACACAAAGAGTCAGTGATATACATTATTTTTGCATGCAACTATGTAAAGTTGCTTGCTGTTTAATTAATCTTATTCCTCATTGCTCCCTTGCATGAATGTGCAGCCCAAATCAAAATGCAGTTACTGTACAACTATGCAGCACTCTGTATAGGAGGGGGAATATTTTGGAGATGCAAGAAATAAAGGTTTGGGGATATGTTAAATGAAGACTCAATTCCATCTCAATTATATTCCACTTAAAGATTTTCTCAGACTGATCATTTTTCCCAGTGGTGTTCTACAAAAAATGATTCAAAAACACATCTGAAGTCTTTTGAACAAGAAAAGACTACTCAGTCTGTCATATCTTACAAGCAGGTCAACCTCAAAAGGAGATGGGAATCTGAAGAAATGGAGGGACAATGTAGATACACCTAACTCCTTGATGAATACCACAAGTGTCATAGCAAGGACTGTTTTGAAAAGAGCCTAGTGACAGCTCAGTTCAGAAAATAGTCTGACACCAATCTGAAGTGGAACATTTTGGAGTTACCTGGAGTAAAATGCAGTCTTATAGAAGCCTTGCTTCCACTGACCCAGGTACCTGCGCCTGTGGAGAAAATAGTCGGTGCAGGGACAGACACTACTATAATACTGTGCCAAGAAGCATTAATCTAGGTGCAGATATCCACCAGATTATCTTCTGCAAAAAAAGGGCGAATGCTTGGAAAGTGATTCCTTCTCAAAGTCTCTGGCTCCTGATCCTACATCGTGAATCTGAGGAGGGAATTCTGAGTGTATGTGGAAAAGAGGCAATGGAACCTGTTTTCTTGTTACTTGGGGAAAATGTGCTTAAGGAGAGTCCCCTTTGCTTGCAGAAGAAGATAGAATAATTAGGACCACAATGCTTCATGGGCATGTACCACTTTATTTCTCTTCCCTGGTTCTTAAGCATTCATATGAAGGGTTGAAATGTTTGAAAATGAGGGCAGACAACTTAAAATTTAGTTGTCTGAAGAATTAGAATGCCCCTCTAAAGGTAAAGTGAACCTCCAAACCTGCAAAGGATGATCTCTAAACAATACAATACAATTCTGTTGATAATTTCATGAAATTTCTTTGAAGCCCCCTTCTTTTCCTTGTGCACTTTGTGAGGGTATGAAGGGCAGAGTCAACCAGCCACAACCAGTTCCTTCACCACGATATGACATCAGGACTCCAAAGTAGCAGGAATGGGTTGTGGTACATGTATGTGGACTACACATCTCAAAGCACATCCATTACTGTACAGGTAAATAACCTGTTTTTCTTCTCTGAGTGCTAGTCTCTATCATTTCCCACAGCTGGCAACATCTAAGCAGTAGCCCACATTAGGGGTAGATACGAGGAGTCTCTATAAATATGGATTGTAAGAAACATCTTCCATCAGCCCTGACTGCTTGCACCAATGTGTAGAGTGTTGTGAATGTGTGTATGGACAACCAGGTTGCTCTTTTGCAAATATCTTGGATTTGTAGGTTCTTTCGAGAGGTGGACTGTGCCCTGCTGGCTGTGCTCAGACTCTGTCAGAGGCTGCCTGTCCACTAACCAGTAACATGACCTGATGCACTGGGAAAACCAGTTCAATATTCTTTGCATAGACACAGCTTGATCTTTGATACTCTCCATGTAACCCAGAAGCAGCCGGGGAGTTTTCCAGAAGAGTCTTGTCCTGTCCAGGTAGGAAAATATGGCTCTGTGCACTTCCAGCGTGTGCAGCTTTTGTTCTGTTCTCTGCACATGAGGCTTGGGAATTCTGACACCACTATGAGAAGCAATCTGGGATGTGGTCTCATAGATATTTTGTCTCCATGAATGATTGTATAAGGTTGCTCCTCCGTCAGAGCCTGCAACTCCCCGACTCTCCTGGCAGATGTGATTGCCAAGAGAGCGGACATTTTTATGGAGAAATAGGGCAATGAGAAGGTAGCCATAGGTTGAAAAGGAGCATCTATCAGTTTTGAGATGACCAGGTTAAGGTCTCAGACTGGGGCCAGGTCCCTGACTAGTGGGTACAATCTAGAGATGCTTTTCAGGAACCTCTTTCCCATGGGTGGGAGAAGACCAAGGACTGGTCAATCAGTTGGTGGATAATGGAAATTGCTGTTAGCTGAAAAAGCATGGAGTGAGAGGCCGGAGTGCTTCAGGTGCAACAATTAGTCCAGGACCTCTTGTATTCCAGCATGTATGGTAAATACCCGTGTCACGTTACTGATTTGAACTGGGACCATATAGAACATGGTGGCAACCAAAGTCCTGTAGTGGCACCAAATCTTGTATAAAGGGGGTCAAATGAGGTGTCTGAGACAAGGTTATGGTTTGCTGGTTATGAATATGCTGTCTATATGTGTGTATCATAGAATCATAGAATCATAGAATATCAGGGTTGGAAGGGACCTCAAGAGGTCATCTAGTCCAACCCCCTGCTCAAAGCAGGACCAGTTCCCAACTAAATCATCCCAGCCAGGGCTTTGTCAAGCCGGGCCTTAAAAACCTCCAAGGAAGGAGATTCCACCACCTCCCTAGGTAACGCATTCCAGTGTTTCACCACTCTCCTAGAGAAATAGTTTTTCATAATATCCAACCTGGACCTCCCCCACTGCAACTTGGGACCATTACTCCTTGTTCTGTCATCTGCCACCACTGAGAACAGCCGAGATCCATCCTCTTTGGAACCCCCCTTCAGGTAGCTGAAGGCTGCTATCAAATCCCCCCTCATTCTTCTCTTCTGGAGACTAAACAATCCCAGTTCCCTCAGCCTCTCCTCATAAGTCATGTGCTCCAGACCCCTAATCATTTTTGTTGCCCTCCGTTGGACTCTTTCCAATTTTTCCACATCCTTCTTGTAGTGTGGGGCCCAAAACTGGACACAGTATTCCAGATGAGGCCTCACCAATGTCGAATAAAGGGGAATCAATTTTGTAGTTGAAGTTATGAATATTGGCTTTATGCTGTCTCTATTTCAAACTTATGCTATGCTTCTGGGTGACATCCCAAGCAAGTTGGTGTTAGCTCTGCCTAGCCTGCTTGATGGCCCATTAAGGACCATCACCTATACAACTGACCCATTGAGAGAAGGCAGAAACGCCTTGTAACTCATCAAAGTATGCAGGATCTTGCCCAGGTGACTCCAGACTCCATTTTGCTATAATTTTCCACAGTAAGTACAAAGAGGTGTTTTTACACCTGGAAAAAGACTACAAAAGGCTGATGCCTCATCTCCATCTTGTCTTCAATCCTGCTTCTTACCTCTGGAGGGACTTTGCTACAAATGGAAGCTCTACACAAAGGACTGAATGACCCATCCCAGCTGGGGATGTATGTCAGAGACTTGATTTGAACCTGCAGTTTATTATATCACTGCTACAAGCCTGAACCAAGACTTTGCCATTACTGTATGTAATTGATTCCATTTAACCAATTCTAGCTCTCATCTATATCTTTTTTCTTTTATGAATAAACCTTTAGATTTTATGGCTGCTACTCTGAAACCTTTAGATTTTAGATTCTAAAGGATTGGCAACGGCGTGATTTGTGGGTAAGATCTGATTTGTATATTGACCTGGTCTGGGGCTTGGTCCTTTGGGATCAGGAGAACCTTTTTTTCTTTTACTGGGGTATTGGTTTTCATAACCATTTGTCCCCATAATGAGTGGCACTGGTGGTGATACTGGGAAACTGGAGTGTCTAAGGGAATTGCTTGTGTGACTTGTGGTTAGCCCGTGGGGTGAGACCAAAGTCCTCTTTGTCTAGCTGGTTTGGTTTGCCTTAGAGGTGGAAAAAACCCAGGCTTGGGCTGTAACTGCCCTGTTTTAAGCAATTTGTCCTGAATTGGCACTCTCAGTTGGGTCCCGCCAGAACCAGCATCGTTACAACCCAGTGTTGTGGTATCCAGTTTGTGAATCTCATCCAATTACTGAAGTAGGATGACCTGGTGGAATTTTTCCTGCTACTAATAAGGATCTGATGAACATCTCACGAGCAGGCCCTGTCTAGTTGTGTCAACCAGTGGGCATCTGTGCTGTGAAGTGGAAGGAGTTCAGGTTCACGTGCAAGACTGAGCCCCCATTTCAAACTAGGAGGTGAGGGATCAAGGGTAGGTACTGCAGAGAGGTTGTGGGGACCCCTGAACCAAGTTTGCCTCAGCCAAAGAAGGGCTATGAGGATTACTCTGGCTTTCTCCTGCTTGATCTTCCACAGCACATTGGGCAAAATGGGAATGGGAGTGAATGTGCAGAACAATCTGTCCATTCATGGGAGGAAAAAGGCACCAGAGAGAGAACAATGATTTTACCCCACCTATGAACAGAAGTGATGAGACTTGTTGTCCTCCACTGGCATGAAAATGTCCATGTGGGGAACCCCCCTCGTTGCTGAAGAATGTCCTGAAGGACTCTCAAATAAATTAACCACACATGATTGTTGTAGAAATGGCTGCTCCGGGCTAATGGGGGCTGCTGGAAGTAGCGCAGGCTGAGGGACATACTGGCCGCCGCTTCCAGCAGCTCCCATTGGCCTGCAGCGGCAAACTGCGGCCAGTGGGAGCCGCGATCGGCCGGACGTGTGGACGGGGCAGGTAAACAAACCAGCCCGGCCCACCAGGGGCTTTCCCTTCACAAGCGGCGACCCCAGTTTCAGAAACATTGCTGTACAGGAATCTCTTGCAAATATTGCCCAGGTCTTTCCACCACTCTAGCAACCAGTGGGCTACTGGGGTGGAAGACCCATCACCTTTGTTGAGGTGGGTCTTGTGGCGTGGTAAACAGCATTGCCTGAAAATGCTGGAAGTGGAGCCTTGCATATAGCATAACAAATGTACATGCTGCCATGAGACCCAGCAGCCTAAGGCAGGATCTCACTTGTGTGAGAGGATGGGACTAGTTAGTTAGAATCTCCTGTGCCCAGTGGCACATGAGTTAACCCATTTTTCCCCACGGTCTGTCCAGAGCAAGATGTCTGATTTCAACATAAGTCATCTCCATGATGGCAGCATCCTTTCCCACTTATCTTGTGATAAGTCAATTCTTTGCCCTCCAAGTCTTCTCATCCTTCCAGGGGGAATCTAGTCTAAGATATACTTTGTGCTTTTGGCAAGGGGGGAGGGGGTAACCTGATCACATGACTGAGCCACTACAACTGTCTGCCTCATCATTGAGAATGCAGTCTGCTGACCTGTGTGACGCTGTTATGGGAGACATTGGAAAGACAGCAGAATGCCTAGGCCACTGCCAGTAAATATCAATTATTAAACTTATTGCCAAAAACACCTGTAAGGCCTTTGTAGCAGCCTTAGCATAACTAAGCAGGGCAGGAGAGGAGCAGGAGTGACCACAAGAATTGAGCATGATCCTGCATCATCCTGTCTTGTTTCGTGTGTGTGTGTGTGTGTGTGTGTGTGTGTGTGTGTGTGTGTGTGTGTGTGTGTGTGTGTGTGTGTGTGTGTTGGGGACCCATGAGATTTCAGACTCTGCACTCTGCAAAAACACGTATGTATAACTAACGGCTTGAAACTTCTTTCTTAACAAACTGCTTGGTCAGCAGTTATTAGTGATTGGCAAGCTATGTGACATTTTGAGCATAAAAAGGTAAAGAGGTCTAAGTGATTTGGATTTGACCTTCTGAACATATTTTGGACTTCTTGGTGACTGGCAGATAGCTGGCCACTTGAACCTTGTCATTTGACCACTTGAGACACCCCCAGACCATGGGTAGCTATTATTTGGGGGCACTCTAACCCTTTTGCATATGTGTGTGTGCTTGAGATCTATTAAAATAGTAAGCTTGGATGAAAGCACTTTGGGTTTGTTGCAATCATTAATCAGACAGATGCGTTGTGTCTCCCTTTGATTTATTCCTGACACCACCTTGCAAAGAGTACAGTTACCCTGAGTTTTGGACTGAGAGAACGGAGCATTTTCTTATTGGTTACAGAATCTCTCCAATAAATTCCCAAGATTTGTCTTAAACAAATCTGGTGAAATGCATTCAGCTTCCACCATCTGCCCTGAAACATATCAAGTGGTAGACACGCAAGAACTGTCTTCATATTGAATATGGTCCCAATGAACTCTATGTACTGCACAGGGTTTAATGTGGATTTCTTCTTGTTCATCAGCAGGCCCAGAGCATATGAACAGCTGGAGAGCTGATGCAGTACTGGCCCGGACCTGAGATTCTGAGTTGACCCCACCACCCAGTCATCAGGAAGATCTGGATACTTATGCTTCTGATGTAGGCCACCCCACTGTAAAGCACTTCATAAATACATGGGGAGCTGTAGAGAGACCAAAGGGCAAAATCCAGTATTCGTGGTGATTGTTGTCCAACACAGAACTCAGGAAGCATTTATGTGACTGGTGTATTGTGATGTGGAAGTGCGCACTCTTGAAGCCAAGCACAACATACCAGTATTTCTGGTCTAGGGAGGGGATGATGGATGTGAGGGAGACCATACTGAACCTGAGCTTAGATGGTCAGGTCTCTGAGGTCTAATATGGGAAGAGCCTCTCGTCTTCTTGGGAATGAGGAAGTACATTGAATAGAACACCCTTCCCTTTTTAAGGCACTTCCTCTATCACACTCACAGCAAAGGGGAATTGCACTTCTTGTTGAAGCAGGCTCTCATGGAAGGGCTCCCTCAAGAGGGTTGGAGATGGAGGGTGCGGGGGAGGGGGGAAGACAACTTAATTGGATGGCATAGCCTTTCTGAACCACCTGCAATACCCAGAGGTCTAAGGTGATGTTGCATCAGGTCTGTTGGAAGTGAGCCGGATGGTTGCCAAATGGAAGGGAGGACAATGATTGGGGAATTAATGGTATGTTGTCCTCAGGCACCAAATCAAATCTGCTGCCCGGTTGGTGCCAAAGCAGGTGGTGCAATTGAGAGGTAGACCCATAGATGGACTTTCTTCTTGAATACCTCTGCCTGCAGCCCGGGGCTTAGGAGGTCTATACTGGAAGAATTGCTGTTGTTGATGGGGTTGTGGTCTGAAGTGCCTTCTTCTAGTGGCCAGGGTATCAATCTCCAGGAATCTAAGGGTGACTGTAGAATCTTGGAGGGATCTCATTACCTTGTCAGTCTTCTCATGGAAAAATGAGAAACCCTCAGATGGTAAATCCTTAATAGTTGTTTGTAATTCCCAAGATATGCTTGCAGAACCCAGCCAGAAGAAGTGCTGCATGTGTCTACTGTAGCCATTGCCTGGGAGGCAGTGTCTGCTGATTCTGAGGCAACCTGCTGTGTGGTTCTGGCAACTATGTAATCTTCCAGCATGATAGTCTGGAAATCATGCCTGAAATCTTGTGTCAACTTGTCAATAAACTGTTGTAAAGCACATCAACTAATGTGGCTGTATTTTGCCAAGACAAACTAGTAGTTTGAGATCCTCATCCAGAGGCCCAAAGTGGAGTAGGATTTCAAGCCCACTAGATCATGGCACTGTACCTCTTTATCCTTGGGGGTTGATTTCTGGTGGCCCTGACAGGTTCTCTCGTTGGCCACCATTACCACCTGGTACAAGGTGTGAATAGAACTGTTCATATCCTGTAGCCGGGATCTGGTACCATCTATCTGCCTGTTTGGACATTGGAGCCAATGATGCTGGCCTGTGCCATAGGGCTTTCATGGGCTCCAATAGTCCTTCATTGATCAAGATCAGTGAGTACCGCAGAGTGCAGGATGTCAAGGAGCTTGTATGACATATCCTGCACCTCCTCACTAGTATTGCCAAAGACTCTGCTACCTTTCTCATGAGGTCTTGGAGCACCCTGTAGTCCTCAGGGTTAGTAGTCAGCTGATCTGGGGCAAGGGAGATGACAAGGTCATGCTCAATACTATCTTTTCCTCATTCTGGACCTGTTGCACTCAAGCAGCCTGCTCCTGGTTCTGATCCGGGGGAAGCAGCAGGGAAGTATCCAATCTCTGGTTCAGGTGCGAGGTGCAGGTGTGTGCCACAACTGCAATGGAGAGGCTGCTCTTGGGTAGCACTGAAGTCCTCTGGGGGCACACATGCTCCACATACTTTCATCATATGTCACCAGACACCCTGGTGTTTGGTACTAGCAGCCCTTATACCAGATTTGGTCAATATCACACTCTGCCATCAACTATGGGTATGCATCTCTTATCCCCCAGTACGAAACTGATACCACCAAGCCCTGGGACCTGGATGGGGATGGCTAATGGCTTTCTTAAGAACATAAGAACGGCCATACTAGGTCAGATCAAAGGTCCATCTAGCCCAGTATCCTGTCTTCCGACAATGGCCAATGCCAGGTGCCCCAGAGGAAATGAACAGAACAGATAATCATCAAAGAACAGATAATCATCATCTTGCGAGTCAGAAGACATGAAAGAACATGGGAAGGGTCATGTTCACCCTGTGGGTGTAGGAGAAGCCTGACTGGATGGTAGGAGAAATGAAATTGCTGGGCCCATGAATCTGGGAAACATCAGTGATGAATGCCGCTCCAGTAGCTGTAGGGGCACTGGTCCTGATGATGTGGACCCAGGCAGTGGGGCACCTGCAGATTGATGCAGGGGACACTGCATTGGAGCTGGTGCCAGAGACAATAGAAAGACTAGTACAAGAGGCAGGCTTCTACCCAGTACTGCACTAATCAGCAGTCTCTCAAATTGCCTCAGTATAGAAGGTGCTAAAACAGCCAGGTTTGCATCACCTGGAGCCTCTATTATGGCGAAGTTCACTCAGCTGGTACCAACTCCAGTGTTCAGGGAAGTTTTCCTAAGTTTTGAAGTAACTTTATAGTCGAACAGCCTGATAATCTTATTCAGCCTCAAAATTGGATCTGGGGAAGGCAGAATCTTCTCCTTCGATGATTGTGCCGAATCCATTTTTTCTGTGCTTCAAGGACAAGGAAGCTGCAGGCCTGAGTGATCTTTCAGCTGGTTTTGATACTGAAGCAGGAGCAGATTTCAACAGTCTCCAATCTCCCAAGGAGTCTGATGTGTGGACCCCAGGGCCAGAGACTGGTCTGATTACCTGATGCATGAGGATAGTCTCCTTCAGGTGAACCTCCCTTCAGCGTTGGGTCAGCTTCAAGAAGGACCTGTAGATTTCATGGCACTCTGGCACATGCCCGTCAGTGAAGCAGAACAGACACCTCATATGTCCATAGTTCAGAAGCACAACCACCTTTCAGGATCAGCAGTTCTTAAAGCCTGGGGACTTGCCAGTGATGATGGAGAGAAAAAGCCCTTTTCCCCCTGCAGTGTCCCATAGACCTAACTAACTAACTGAATCGAACTGCTAACTAATAACACTAAAGTAGATGCAAATCCTGAAGAGACGTGCTCCAATACATGGGTGGGAGAGAAGGAACTGGGTGAAGCAGCATAGCTCCACCCTTTATACCCTAATGAAGTGCACAAGGAAAAGAAAGGTGCATGCACTGTCCTGGCAGATACTGCTGACAAGACAATTCTATGTGTGCACACTAGACATGTGTTCATCAACTGTGGAATAAGTATATGGACTAGCACTTGATGAGGAACTTTCAGATTGCAAAAATATTGTTGCCTAACTTATGTTTACATTTCATACTGAATCAGCCATCACAATTAATCATAGTCTTTTTTCAATATTTGCTTTAAATCTCTGATTCATCATTGCAATTCTTCAGTCTCATTTATGTTTGCCTTTTACTTTAGTTTAAGCAAATTGATTTTCCTATAGGATTTTAAGCTACGGAAAAGTTTAATGCCATTGGAAAATAACTGGGAAATGAATTAGTTATGTTTAAAAATCTGTACAGGAGCTGTGGGAATAAAATGAAAATCCAAAATATCAAGGTCATCCATGAATCTGCATGTAAATTTCATTTTAAATAAAGGTCAAGATATCAGATCATGCTGAAAAAAAATGTTGTTTTCACTGTTCCAAACTGTAGAACGTGGGTAGGGGGGTAAAGTTTATAGTGTGGGATATTGTCATCAGCTTGTAGATTTGAGGGAGAAATAAATCCTGATGAAGACAGCCATGCGCAGAATGATTCTTCAGTGAACAAGATGGCACGTATTTGCTTATCACTCACATCAGCAAGTCACGATGACTTGAAAAAAAGACAGTTTTACAACCTTGCTTGGCACAAAAGTTAGACACTAATCAAAGTGTAATGCAAACAGTTTAGCTGAGAATTTTATAGATATAATTCTAGCCATTTGGTTATCGTATTAGCACAATTTGTATAGATCATATTATCTTTCATAGCTGCCTTAAAAAAAAAATCTCCCCCTCCCCCTTCCTACAATCATCAGATACTTGAATGCGAAGGATGAGCCCTGGCATTCGATCTTTTCTGTAAGTGAGAATCCAATTATTGTTATGTCATTTTCAGACACCCCTTTTCAATGTTCTGCTACTTTCTGATAGCAAATCAGTATTGCAGCCATGTGATGTATGAAGTACAGGCAGAGCAAGATGAATGTGGCCATTCTCACTAAATGGGGAACTGTTTGCTATATGGAAAGAAGATGTATTACTGGTGCTGAATGATGTATATATTCTGCAACATCTTGTAACCACAGTCCATTAGAAATGATTTCCATCACAATACAGTATGGTCCGAATTGGTTCATATTTCTTTAGAGCACAAAGAAAGAGGCCAGCTGACTGGATGACCTGACCGCGGTCTACTTCACTGCCTGACTTGTGTCAGTAGTAATCTAAATCAAACCTGCAGACCCCCAAATATCAAGCAGGGCACTCTTAACATTTGTGGCTTGTTGTTACAGCACAAGATCTAAAAATAAAGACAGTATATCAGTGTCACGGCATGAAAAATTGTGTTTTGCCAGAGTTTATAAGAACCAGGGGTCTGACTAATGCTTTACAGTAAAGTTTTTCTGCTGCCATTTGTTCAGTAAATTGCGCAGGGTTGGCAACATTCTACTCCGATAATTTGTCTCTTTCTTTAGTACATGTTACAAATGGCAGAGGAATAATTTTTTAAAATAATGTTTACATACTTTGATTAAACAAATGCTGAATATGCACAAAAGAATGTTTTCAGAGAATATTATCTGAAATATTTACCTGCTGGCTATGGTGCTTTCAGCATATATATATATATATATATAGTTTATATAGTTTATGCATTAAGTTTACATTGAAATTTGCCCTGGATTAGTCTAAATTTGTACTCAAATATGTAGAGAAAAGTTTAATTAAAAACAAACCAAAAATATCCCAACTACAAAGTACACTGGGCAGCTGAAATGTTCACATTTTGTAACTAATCAGAAGCTATAGTCAACTGGCTGCAATATTCAGTTAGTCCAACATTTGAACTGATTGGCTGCCTAACATGTGGTAACCTTTTTCAGTAGTATCCATGGCAGAGAATTTAAAAGTTCAGTGGATAGGGTGGGAATCAAAATAATTTGTAAAAGGGACCATGAACTCTCAAAAGTCAGAGCTCTGACTCTGCAGTTGGATGAGTTCGGAAGATGGTAGATTTCACTTCCTCAATTAACTATCTGGCCAAACGTAGTTCATACATGTGTGGAAAAAGAATATCGATTCACTAGATTTATATAACCATTTTTGTTTTGAATGATATATTATGATAATTATTAAAACATTATGCTAGTTTTTATTAAATATCAACTATTTTTCCGTATCTGGAACATATGGGGCCTGATCCAAAGTTGTCTGTAGTCAATGGGAATATTTCTATTGATTTCAATAGGCTTTGGGTCAGGTAGGGCCACAGAAACTGCATTATATCTTCAAAGTAGAGGGAAGAGAGACAGAGAGAGTTGGGTATATTGTCCCAAGTCTAAATATCTGTATTGTAAAATCAATTTGATCAATGTAATGACTTTGTTTTACATTGCTACTAATTTGGTGTGACATACAAAATGGCTGTCTTCTGAGTTGTCCGTTTCTAGTCTGGGGGAGAAAGTCACCTCTGTACAGAGGCCCAACACAAGGCTGGTTGCACCACTGAAGTCTTCCATTACCCCTGTTTTAAGGTCTGTGTACTGGCCTTGCACTGACCTGCTGGCAGAGGGGGGAATGTCACTCTATCAGCAGCAATTAACTAAGAAGCCTTTATTTTTTTAAAAAGAAGATGGAATATAGTGCATCAAGCACTTCAAGTATGCAAATAGGTTTCCAGAACATTTAGCATCACTGGTGAAGTTATAAGGCTGTTCACAGACTAGAGGGAAAGCACTATTTTTTTTTTTGGCTGCAGCAGTTCTAGCACAACAGCCAATTAAAATGTTTAGTGAAAGCAAAAAAACCTCTTGCTGAAGGAGTGAGTGTGAATGAAATGTTATTTAAGCTCCAGGGGCTGGACATATTACTGAAAAAATGAAGAGGACAAAAAAAAATTAAAGAAATCTGTGAAAATGTAGTTGACGTACTACCAAAAAAACAAAAAAAACATGCACCTTAACTTTATTCTATTAGGGTCATACATCTTAAAGCAGCCACTATAAATGATACTTTTTAAGAAGATTTTGTGACATGATTAATAATTCTTTAAATTCTGAAGGAGGGCTTGAGTGATTCTTATGACTAATACATCAGAACCTGTATTATTGTCTCAAAATCAGGGAGAAAAATGTAGTATCTCCTTTGTTGTTGAGACATCATGTGAAATAATGAGAGGATTAGAAAGAGTGAGCCTGATTCTCTTCTAATTTTACATGGGTTTTACACTATGTAAATCAATTGACTTAAAAGGAGTTGTTTCTTATATATGAGTATGACTGAGAAATGAAACAGGCTAGGTATCTCAGAACTAAGTGAGTCTATAATTGATCCTCCCACACAACTTTCTATTTGCTACAGTCTTTGAAAAGTACAAGACAATTGTCAACACATTTCTAATTTAATGATGTCTTGACCTTACCCATACAAGAATACTCTGTAAAGGGGGAAAATGGCAGCAGCTATCTTATCACAGGGACATTGGCACGCTCACAAAACATTTTATTTAATGAAGCATGGTTGATAGAGGTAAATAGCAAAGGACAACATTAGGGCACAAATCTTAAAATGTCTTCTTTAAATATAAGTTCTCCAGTCATCAGGTAAAGAGCAAGAGCATCAGCGAGGCATCCAGGCTGACATATGATGTTCATTAAAATATTAAAAAACATTTTAATAGCATTTCTGGACGAGGTCTAAGCATACAAAGATACAATATGAGAACAAGGGAAGTTTTCCTCACTTTATTGCCCTGCAATATACAAGAATCAAAACATACTTGTGTGTGTTCGGGATAGTGTTGGTCGTTTTCCAATCACGGTCTAAATCAACTTATTTCCTGCTTCCATATAACTTTAATAAATCTGGATGTGTTTACTAAAGGGGGAAGAATGGTCTTGAGGGAAGAAGGTTTTGTGATTAAAGCACAGGATTAGGAATGAGGGGAATTGGTTCAATACCTTGCTCTGCCACAGAGTCCCTGCATGACCTTGGGCAATTCATGTGGGGGACTTAGGCATCCTGCTACCAAGTGGAATTCACAGCCCTGAGTTAGGCATCCAAACTCCCTATTCAGTGCATGGGGAGAGACAGGCACCTGAGAATGGGATCTACAAAAGGATAGTGTGCTGAGTGGGAATCCCTCTAAGCTAGGTAATAAGAAATGCTGAGGAGAGGGGTGTAGCCTAAACTTTGCATCTTCAAGACAGTTAAGTACCTACATCCAGATTGGAGGGAGGCACCTGTCGCTGCTCAGGATTCACAGCTGTGCCTTCTCCTGAACGAAGGACCTAAACCAAGTTATTTTCTTCTGAAGAAAACCTGAGGCAGTGCTGGTGCTGTGTCCCTCCCACAATAACTTTTAGCCAGCTGTTATGACAATCACTCAGGATGTGATTGACATGGGCTCAATTTCCCTCTTTGCCTGACGGGGAAAAAGGACTTGAACTTGGGCCTCCCACAGCTTGGGTGAATGCCCTAATCACTTAGTTGAAAAACTAACCTCTAAGGAAGGAGATTCCACCACCTCCCTAGGTAACCCATTCCAGGGCTTCACCACCCTTCTAGTGAAAAGGTTTTTCCTAATATCCAACCCAAATCTCCCCCACTGCAACTTGAGACTATTATGCCTTGTCGTGTCATCTGGTACCACTGAGAAAAGTCTAGATCTATCCTCTTTGGAACCCCCTTTCAGGTAGTTGAAAGCAGCTATCAAATACCCCTCATTCTTCTCTTCTGTAGACTAAATAATCCCAGTTCCCTCAGCCTCTCCTCATTCCTTCCTTAGAGGTTTTTAAGGTCAGGCTTGACAAAGCCCTGGCTGGGATGTTTTAGTTGGGGATTGGTCCTGCTTTGAGCAGGGGGTCGGACTAGATGACCTCTTGAGGTCCCTTCCAACCCTGATATTCTATAATTTTATAAGTCATGTGCTCCAGCCCTCAATCATTTTTCTTGCCCTCCACTGGACTCTTTCCAATTTTTCCACATCCTTCTTGTAGTGTGGGGCCCAAAACTGGACACAGTACTCCAGATGAGGCCTCACCAGTGCCAAATAGAGGGGAATGATCACATCCCTCGATCTGCTGGCAATGCTCCTACTTATACAGCCCAAAATGCTGTTAGCCTTCTTGGCAACAAGGGCACACTGTTGACTCATATTCAGCTTCTCATCCACTGTAACTCCTAGGTCCTTTTCTGCAGAACTGCTGCCTAGCCACTCGGTCCCTTGTCTGTAGCAGTGCATGGGATTCTTTCATCCTAATTGCAGGACTCTGCACTTGTTCTTGTTGAACCGCATCAGATATGTTTTGGCCCAATCCTCTAATTTGTCTAGGTTCTCTGTATCCTATCCTCTACCCTCCAGCGTATCTAACACTCCTCCCAGTTTAGTGTCGTCTGCAAACTTGCTGAGGGTGCAATCCACGCCATTCTCCTGATCATTAATGAAGTTATTGAACAAAACCAGCCCCAGGACTGATGCTTGGGGCTCTCCGTTTGATACGGCTCCCAACTAGACATGAAGCCATTGATCACTACCCGTTGAGCCCGATGATCTAGCCAGCTTTCTATCCACCTTATAGTCCATTCACCCAGCCCATACTTCTTTAACTTGCTGGCAAGAATACTGTGGGAGACCATACCAAAAGCTTTGCTAAAGTCAAGGAATAACACATCCACTGCTTTTCCCTCATCCACAGAGTCAGTTATCTCCTCATAGAAAGCAATTAATGGCATGATTTGCCCTTGATGAATCCATGCTGACTGTTCCTGATCACTTTGCTCTCCTCTAAGTGCTTCAAAACTGATTCCTTGAGGACCTTTTCCATGATTTTTCCAGGGAGTGAGGTGAGGCTGACTGGCCTGGTCATGACAAAGGTAGCTGAGCTCATTCCCCGTTTTCTAAATTTAAGCACCTTGTGGACTTTAACAGTGGAAACCTAGGCATCTAGGGACTTTAGGCACCTACAGGTGGCAGCTAAGTGGTAATTTTGTAAAAGTCAGTCTCACCTAAATGCTGGATTTGGGGACCTAAAGTGGCAGCTAGGGGCCTACATTCCCCTAGTGAATTCTTCCTTTAGTGCTTCATTTCCCCATCTTATAAATGAGGACAATGGTAGTTTTTCCTAACATACAGACATGCTGTGGGGATAAATATATTACAGAGAGCGAGGAGTTCAGATACTATGGTGACCGGGACATTCCTACTATAAACAGGCTTCACAGATTTTCCACAGACCAACTATTGGAGTTTTAAAGTTATTTTGGTCCTGATTCAACCAGATGCTTAAGCACATGTGCCTAAATTAGGCATGAATTGTCAATTGAAGTCAATAGGATTATTCACATGCTTAAAATGAGGCACACATTGAAATACCTTACTGAATTGGGTCTTGTATTTCTGAGTGCCTCAGTTGCCATATGTTGAATGATCAGAATGCTACTTCCCTCACACAGAGTGGAGTTATGAGGATAAATTTATGGGTGATTATGAAGCATATTGATATTTTTGTACCTGGGCTACATCTTCATGTAGACAGAAATGGACTACAACTTTGTACTTGCAAATGAAATTTTGACTTTTGCCAACTTTGTGCAACCCACTTTGGCGGCTTTTCTGAAAACCTGACACTAAGAAATTGAATAGGTGAGCATGCATATAACATATCCTAATAGATCTGTCAAGGCTGTATCGCCACTTTGAACTTTAGGGTACAAATGTAGGGGCCTGCATGAAAACTTCTAAGCTTAACTACCAGCTTAGTTCTGGTCCGCTGCCACCATTTTCAAAAACTAATTCCCTTCCCTGGGTAGCCTTGAGAAACCTTCACCAATTCCCTGGTGAATATAGATCCAAACCCCTTGGATCTAAAAACAGGGAAAAATCAATCAGGTTCTTAAAAAGAAGGCTTTTAATTAAAGAAAAAGGTAAAAATCATCTCTGTAAAATCAGTATGGAAAATAACTTTACAGGGTAATCAAACTTAAAGAGCTCAGAGGACTCCCCTCTAGTCTTAGGTTCAAAGTACAGCAAACAAAGATAAACACTCTAGTAAAAGGTACATTTACAAGTTGAGAAAACAAAGTAAAACTAAGACGCCTTGCCTGGCTATTTACTTACAAGTTTGAAATAGGAGAGACTTGTTTAGAAAGATGTGGAGAACCTGGATTGATGTCTGGTCCCTCTCAGTCCCAAGAGCGAACGAACTCCCAAACAAAGAGCACAAACAAAAGCCTTCCCCTCCCCCCCCCCCAAGATTTGAAAGTATCTTGTCCCCTTATTGGTCCTTTGGGTCAGATGCCAGCCAGGTTACCTGATCTCCTTAACCCTTTACAGGGAAAGGATTTTGGAGTCTCTGACCAGGAGGGATTTTATAGTACTGTACACAGGACAGCTGTTACCCTTCCCTTTATAGTTATGACAAGATCATTTCCATCCTGTAAACAAAGGTCTAATAAGTCTGATAAGACAAACAAATACAGCAAAGCTATGCATGTAACATATTCCTTTGTATTTAAATCTGTTATGAAAAAATAATAATTCTTTGAACTTATATAATATATGAGTTCCATTCATCTAATGATCTCAATCACTTATTAACATTAGTTAACCAAACCTTCAAACATCCTTATGGCCTAAATAAGGGATTTACAAGGTTCACTTCAGTTATTACGAAGCAACAGAGAGTCCTGTGGCACCTTTAAGACTAACAGATGTATTGGAGCATAAGCTTTCGTGGGTGAATGCCCACTTCGTCACATGCATCCGACAAAGTGGGCATTTACCCACGAAAGCTTATGCTCCAATACATCTGTTAGTCTTAAAAGTGCCACAGGACTCTGTGTTGCTTTTTACAGATCCAGACTAACACGGCTACCCCTCTGATACTTCACTTATTGTGAAAGTGTGGCCAAATGTGGGATGGTGTATGGCTGTTATCTAACTGCATAGAAACACCACACAATAGTCAAGGGTAGGAAATCAAGAAAACCATGTTTCATGTAATGAAAAGTTAATCAATAACAATGTGATCTAATGTTTTGCCAGGATACCATGATCTACACACTGTCTCCTGACACAAGGAAGAAAGGAGAGCAGCAGAATACGGACCCTGGACTTCAGAAAAGCAGACTTTGACTCCCTCAGGGAACAGATGGGCAGGATCCCCTGGGAGAATAACATGAAGGGCAAAGGGGTCCAGGAGAGCTGGCTGTATTTTAAAGAATCCTTATTGAGGTTGCAGGAACAAACCATCCTGATGTGTAGAAAGAATAGTAAATATGGCAGGCGACCAGCTTGGCTAAACAGTGAAATCCTTGCTGATCTTAAACACAAAAAAGAAGCTTACAAGAAGTGGAAGATTGGACAAATGACCAGGGAGGAGTATAAAAATATTGCTCAGGCGTGCAGGAGTGAAATCAGGAAGGCCAAATCACACTTGGAGTTGCAGTTAGCAAGAGATGTTAAGAGTAACAAGAAGGGTTTCTTCGGGTATGTTAGCAACAAGAAGAAAATCAAGGAAAGTGTGGGCCCCTTACTGAATGAGGGAGGCAACCTAGTGACCGAGGATGTGGAAAAAGCTAATGTACTCAATGATTTTTTTGCCTCTGTCTTCACGCACAAGGTCAGCTCCCAGATTGCTGCACTGGGCAGTACAGCATGGGGAGAAGGTGACCAACCCTCTGTGGAGAAAGAAGTGGTTCGGGACTACTTAGAAAAACTGGACGTGCACAAGTCCATGGGGCCGGATGCGCTGCATCCGAGGGTGCTAAAGGAGTTGGCGGGTGAGATTGCAGAGCCATTAGCCATTATTTTTGAAAACTCATGGCGATCAGGGGAGGTCCCAGATGACTGGAAAAAGGCTAATGTAGTGCCCATCTTTAAAAAAGGGAAGAAGGAGGATCCGGGGAACTACAGGCCAGTCAGCCTCACCTCAGTCCCTGGAAAAATCATGGAGCAGGTCCTCAAGGAATCAATTATGAAACATTTAGAGGAGAGGAAAGTGATCAGGAACAGTCAGCATGGATTCACGAAGGGGAAGTCGTGCCTGACTAACCTAATTGCCTTCTATGATGAGATAACTGGCTCTGTGGATGAGGGGAAAGCAGTGGATGTGTTATTCCTTGACTTTAGCAAAGCTTTTGATACGGTCTCCCACAGTATTCTTGCCGCCAAGTTAAAGAAGTATGGGCTGGATGAATGGACTGTAAGGTGGATAGAAAGGTGGCTAAATCGTCGGGCTCAACGGGTAGTGATCAATGGCTCCATGTCTAGTTGGCAGCCGGTTTCAAGCGGAGTGCCCCAAGGGTTGGTCCTGGGGCCGGTTTTGTTTAATATCTTTATTAATGATCTGGAGGATGGTGTGGACTGCACTCTCAGCAAGTTTGCAGATGACACTAAACTAGGAGGCATAGTAGATACACTAGAGGGTAGGGATCGGATACAGAGGGACCTAGACAAATTAGAGGATTGGGTCGAAAAAACCTGATGAAGTTCAACAAGGACAAGTGCAGAGTCCTGCACTTAGGACGGAAGAATCCCATGCACTGCTACAGACTAGGGGCCGAATGGCTAGGTAGCAGTTCTGCAGAAAAGGACCTAGGGGTCACAGTGGACAAGAAGCTGGATATGAGTCAACAGTGTGCTCTTGTTACCAAGAAGGCTAATGGCATTTTGGGCTGTATAAGTAGGGGCATTGCCAGCAGATCGAGGAACGTGATCGTTCCCCTTTATTCGACATTGGTGAGGCCTCATCTGGAATACTGTGTCCAGTTTTGGGCCCCACACTACAAGAAGGATGTGGAAAAATTGGAAAGAGTCCAGTGAGGGCAACAAAAATGATTAGGGGTCTGGAGCACATGACTTATGAGGAGAGGCTGAGGGAACTGGGATTGTTTAGTCTCCAGAAGAGAAGAATGAGGGGGGATTTGATAGCAGCCTTCAACTACCTGAAGGGGGGTTCCAAAAAGGATGGAGCTCGGCTGTTCTCAGTGGTGGCAGATGACAGTCAAGGAGCAATGGTCTCAAGTTGCAGTGCGGGAGGTTCAGGTTGGATATCAGGAAAAACTATTTCACTAGGAGGGTGGTGAAACACTGGAATGCGTTACCTAGGGAGGTGGTGGAGTCTCCTTCCTTGGAGGTTTTTAAGGCCCGGCTTGACAAAGCCCTGGCTGGGATGATTTAGCTGGGAATTGGTCCTGCTTTGAGCAGGGGGTTGGACTAGATGACCTCTTGAGGTCCCTTCCAACTCTGATATTCTATGATTCTGTGATTCTCTATAACAGTGCCAGTGGATCACAAGACCTCAGATTTAACTTTTATCCAAAGTATAGTAACTCGAGGAGAGCAGTCACCTGTGACATCATGCTTATTTATTAGGATGAGAATGATTCTGGAACATTCATATGATTAGGGCCCTACCAAATTCATGGTCCATTTTGGTCAATTTCACGGTCATAGGATTTTAAAATTAATAAATGTCATGATTTCAGCTATTTAAATCTGAAATTTCATGGTGTTGTAACTGTGGGAGTCCTGACCCAAAGAGGGCTCGGGAGGTGTCACAAAGTTATTGTAGGAGGTTGCAGTACAGCCACCCTTACTTCTGGTTGCTGCTGGTGGCGGCGCTGCCTTCAGAGCTGGGTGGTCCAAGAGCAGCAGCTGCTGGACGGGTGCTCAGCTCGACCGTAGAGCCACCATCAGCATCAGCACAGAAATAAGGATAGCATGGTATGGTATAGCCACCCTTACTTCTGTGCTGCTACCTGCTTAACTTTGTCAATGGAACTTAAGCATGTGCTGAAATGGTTGGCTGATTACAGGCAGTGGTGCATGCATTCACAATAGCTGTTTTCTGGATATGGAGATATATATGTTGCGGAATAGAAATTATTTTTGTGTGCAATTTTGTAGTCACTTATGTCTTAGTATTCTTATATAAATACAAATCTTCGTTCCTTTTTGGAACCTTTGTTGGACACTGAGACATATGAACATGAAAAGGTTTGGGATCATATTTGGTTTATTATTTAACAATTTCTATTTTAATCAAGGTTTGTTCACAGATGACAGTAGTATTTCAAATGGTCTAAGCACAAAAATAGAAGAGAATCCTGGCCTGTACACTGACTCGGTATCAAGTTTCCCTACCTATAATATGGGGCTGCTTACCTAATTCACAGGGTGGATAAGAGAATTAATTACTCACTATTTGTAGAGTCGCTTGAAGATATGGAAAATACAATAAACTATGTGTTCAAAACTGTGTCCCCACTACTAGAGTTACTAGCTGTCATCCTTCCTTTGGGCAAAGTCCTGTTCACCATTCTCATGCAAGAATCCCATTCACAACTAGCACTTGGCCTTCTATCCTGCCTTCAATTGTTTTGCTCACTGAAGCAGTGTGTTTAGAAGATCAATTTTTGTTATTATAAATACAATTAATAATCTTCAACCAGACTCTTCAAACCTAATAGTCTCAGCAGGGAATCATTTAAGATTCTGTAAATCAGTGCACAGCTTGATCAGGTGAACTGTGCATTGGGGTTTATTGCAATGCCTAGGAGGTGGGGAAAGGAGCAGCCCCTAGAGCTCCTGGGTGGTGGCAGATGGTGGAGCTGGTGGTGGATGAGCTATCTTTGCTAGTACAGAGACATCCACCTCCCAGGGCTGGTGGAGCTTTGTACTAGCAAATCTACCAGCTTCCTCTCTATACCTTTCCTGCATGACAGCACACAGAGAGCTCCGACAGATCTGGGTACTGCAGTGTTTTGCCTGCTTAGTGGCAACACACAGGTTCATCTGGGTCCACAGCCTTCTGTGGAGGAGAGGGCAGGATTTCCCCATTAGTGCAGCCCTTGTGGAATACGCTGTTTCAAAATTGGTTGTTAAAAATAACATTTATACCCACCTCAAGACTGCTTAACATTGCCAGAGTGGCACAGAGCACAATTACCAATTTGGATCAGGCTCCGGGGCTGTCCTAAAATTTTGTTCTTAATTTGTCCTTTTCACAGGCCTGGAGAGGTCAGGGGGTGATAAGCTGTCCATCTGTGTATAAGAGATCAGTCTATAAAAGCAATACGATTTGTCCAGCATGAAGTGAAAACACATGATCGTCTCTTCAGAAATTGAAGTTGGGTAGTTACAAAAAGGGCAAGGACTAAAGGCCAGTTCTACAGGGTGCAGAGAACCTCCTACAGGGAGCTGAGTACCTTTTCCTCCCATTGACTTTTATAGGAGGGGAGGATAATCAAAACCTTGCAGGAAGTGATCTGTATTTTGTAGGAGGGAGACCGGATATTGCTTGCACAGACAATAATTTAAAGACTTGGCAGTTTCATATATTATATAGATTGTGTTGCCAGAATTGATAGGAACAGGGAAACAATTTTACTTTCCACAATAAGGTCACTTGCAATAGTGTGCTCAGAGGCCAAGTGGCCTAGCAGTTAGAGCACCTGGCTTCTAGCCCTTTGCTTTTCAGAACAGGTGCATCCTTCCAGACCTTAGGCTCAGATCTTCTGGCCTCCTCCCACATGTGGGCCTCAGCACTTAAGTGGTGTGGTAGGAGGTTGCAGGCCTTCCTTCTCCACCAGGACCCAACCCAGAGACCTGTGGGAAGCAACATCAGCTGGGTCTTCCCAGCAGAAAGTCTAAGCCCTCTGCCCTAGGCTACTTCCTACCTATGTGCCTTCAGTTTGGGGCATGGCCCCAATAGTCCAAACAATCTGTACTGGCTCAACTCAAGTAGTACTCCCTTGTGCACCTTTTGCAGCATCCTGCCATGGCCTCAGGTCCCCCTGGGCAAGGGCAGATAAGATTGGAGGGGCCTAGCCCCACAATGTCCTTACAATGAAATAGTACAGCTCACTGAGTGCTCCCCGGTCTTCCTATCTCAGACAGAGAGGCAGTGCTTCTCCCACAGCAGAACCGCCTCCTGCCTCTTCACCAGTCAGCCCTGAACTGACCCATGTTCTCTCCTTTTCTACCCCCTCAGGCCTGGCATTGGCTGCAGGCAAAGCAGGACAGGGCTAGCTGGGCCCATAGGCTCCCCTTTCTGCTGGTGTGAGATTTCTCTGCTCCCCCATCTGAAATATTTTTGTCTGCTGATAAGTAGCCAATCAAATGTCAGAAAAGCAACAATGATAATTGAGTTAGCTTGATCTCTGCAATCATTATAAAAAGTATTTAACATTAAATACTGTCAGGTCTTGTCTGAGATAGTTATTGGCACTGGAAGTACTTCAAATCTTTTTTTTTTTTTTTTACTAGCATGATGCTTGATTGACAAATAAAAGGTGTACAAGCTGATATAATGTATAGTTTTATCAGTTTATGGGGATAGCCCAGCAGTGTTCTGAAAACATCATGTCAGTGCAATGGAAGGCCTTTTGCAGCAGTCTCACATTTTTATTTATAATTTTAGACATCGATCAGGCTAAGAGGCCTACTGTAAACATGCTATTCAAGCATGCATCAATTTACACAAGAACCAGTGAATTAATCCCAAGATATTTAAGGTTTAAAGCAATATGGCATCTTAAAGAATTAAGGCCCACTACAGAATTTTTTATGTTAGGATACAGAATGCATCATGTCTATATTACAAGTAAGAATAGGAAACAGCCGTGCTGAAAGCAATGCTGTTTATTTGTTCTAAACATAAATATACAGAATAATAGGTCCCATCTTTATTCAAATTGCTATGCAGCTGTTGATGTTGGAAGGTAATTAAAAGAGGGGTTGATAGCGTATTAAGGAGCACATTTTCAAAATACTGTCTCTGGAAAAAAAATTCCCTCCCACACCCTTTCTTTTCCCTCATTCTTTTTCTCCTCTCTCATCCTCCCTGCAATCCCTGTTCTCTTGTACTCTTTCCTCCCCTCTGTTCTGATATTATCTTGCTTTTCCTAACAATTGTTCTTTACCAGTGGGTAATAGGAACAAACAGAGCAGAAGGACATTACAAAGCGGCTAAAACAATCTCTTGGTGTTAACCAAGCCAGTCAAGGATGGGGCCCCATTGTGTGAGGTATTGCACAAACCTATGAAAAATGATATCCCTTGCCCCAGAGAGTTTACAGTTTTAAAAGATAAGATATAATTGGTGGATGATACAAACAAGGAGGCCAGCCTCGATGTGGGGAGAGATGGGATAACAAAAATAATAGGACATGAGAAAGTCTTGGGCAATCAGTCACCCTATCGCCCTCTTTTTCTTTGTCAGCTGCCCCATCCCTTTTTTCTCTCCATGATAGCCCTTGATCTCCTATTTCTCACTAAGCTGGCCTCTAGATATCTTGCTTTTCTCTGTGGCAATGTTCTTCCTCCTGCGCCAACCCCCATTCCCTGTTTCTTGCCATATCTTTGTATAGGATTAATGTAATTGAGTGACATGAGAGGGAGCTGTCCTCTCTAGTTTTACAGTATCTCCCTCCCCTTACTTAGAGTAAAGTTGCTAGTGAACTGACAGCTATGAAAGTGCCTCCCATCTTTCTACCGAGTCATATTTTATCAGTAAAGCATGGAGCATCTAAGATTATGCGTATACTTACAGTAACATAGCTCACTTAAACAAAAAAAGCAAAGAAACAAAGAAAAAAAGAGAGAAGACACTGTCTGATTGAGTGGCTCTCTTATAAGAGAAGGGTGGAGGAACTGTGGAAGGAGGAGCGGGAGCCAAGAATTCCAGTGACAGGAGTTATGGAGCCATCACACAAGTAAAGGGAAGGGATAGGAATAATTTGGCTGCTATAATTGGTATACCCTGCTTGCAAACATGCCAGTAAGATATAGCAGCCATATCAACTCAATTTGACCTTCAGGGAGTTTATAATTTTGTTTCTATTTTTGAATGTAAATCTACATTCTCCTTCATGGCTAGAATTTGAAGCACCACCTAGACATAGCATTGAGTAGATTATTTACATATGAGCGAATATTTCAAGTTTACGTTTTGCTAAATTAATATATATATATATATATATATATATCAGATACCAGAGGACACAGGAGGAATGGTATAATCCTTTTGATCATATATTCTGTATCTGTTTCACATTTGAAATTGACACCTTAGGAATATCATAGATTTATATCAAAATGAAAGATTTCCAGCTGGGAAGGATGTATATTTATTATGCAAACATATATTATGTATGTGTTTCCTCTATTTATTTTTGTTAGATTTTGGTCAGGTTCATATTATTGGACTCAGTAAAACTGACAGTTCTAACAGAAAAATGAGATGCACAGACAGCCCTAGAAATGTTTATTCCTTGTAGAGATCTCAGAGCAGTTCTGCTGGAGATCTCAAAGCAATTCTGTTGGTGTGCAGTTTTACTCTCTTCCCTCTAAAAGTTTTTTTAATATAATTAAAGATCATAAAAGGTTAATTTGGGAAAAATCTGTGCAAGCATTAAAATCAATATACTTAGATGAAAAATTTTGCAGCAAGCATCTTGGATGGTTTACTTCTAGTTGGCATGGCTGTTTGGAACAAAATAAATTATTTCCCATTAAACGTGTTACCTTTGGGGATAGAAATACATTGAGTCTTACAAAAGTATGTGCCTGGGTGGAAAAGTTAACATCCCAATACACAAATTAAGTTGTACTGTAAACTGAAAAAAGCCCAGTTGGTTAACTTTATTTTGGGTACATGAACTCAGGATCTCTTAGAAACTAGGTATATAGGAGAAATGATACAGTTAGTCTCCCTGAAGAATGGGACTCCCTGTTGGCCACTCAGACTGCTATCAGGGAACCTAGGCACAGAGTCCCTAGGTGTTTTAAGCCTTCTCAGCCTGAATAGAGCCTAGCCACTGCCTCAGTCTTCAGTGCCCCTAAGCACACTCTTGGGAAACAGACCTTCTGTTTAGCATCCCCTCATGAGAGCTGCAACCTGATGTCTAGCTGCCTAGCCCCTGGGCTCAGTGCTGACCCTTCAGACTCCCCACACAGCTTAAACACTCTATCTCCCAGAACTCCTCATCAAAGGTCTGAGACTTTTAGTCTACAATTCAACTCTCTCAGAAGGCACTTGACCATTGTGAAGTGTGTAACACACAAAGATACTTTGCACAGAATAAAGCATAAGAAAATACAAATAATTTAGAACAATACATATCCTAAATGCAATGCCCTTCACTAGCTCACTCTTCCCATGGAAGTCCTTGTGGGACCATCTGTGTTCAGGAAGGTAGGAACAGCCCTTTGAGTCATCATGAAATGATAACCATTGGAAATGTAACCCCAAGTATGAAGACAGCCATAGTGGCATCAGTTCTAAAAGACATGGAGGAACTTCAGGCATTGCAAAGCTCAGCATTGCATCACCTAACTCCCAGCAGAATTCACAGCCCTGAGTAAGGTGCCCAGGCTAAGAGGTAAGCTCCAAGAAAGGGATTCTCAGAAGCCATTAAGCTGATCAGGGAGCACATAAGCTAGCCACAAATGGGGGAGAAGAACGGGGCAGGGCTTAGGGCCCTGATGCACTGAGGTTCTTAGGTGATTAAGAATCGGGACCTTAGGCACCTATATCCATTCCATGTTCTCAGCCATGAACCCTCTCCTGGAGTTAGGAACCTAAGCCAGGTCATCCGTGTTCTCATGAAAAAACAGAGAGACCCTGACCCCATTATAGCTAGGTTTCACAAAATTCATTTTTTATTTATTTTTATAATTTTGACAAATAAAAATATAAAAAATGCTTTAAAATATTATTAACTTAAATGTTTATAGTTGCACAAAATTATGGGTTTTAAACTGGGGGGGTGCTTATCAATTAAAATTTTCACACTTGTGAGAAATTATGGAGGCAGTCAGACAATGATAACTGATAGTATATGTTGATATTTAAAAAGATAAAACTTTTTAAAACACAAATTGTCAATAGTTATGTCAAAATATACAAAGTAAATATCCTTAAAGCAAACTCTAATAAGTTCTCAAACAGCATTTTTCTTACTATGACTATCTGTAAATTTTGACTGTCAATGGAAATATTTATCATCGGTTTTTGTATACAGTGAAATCAACATTTACTGACCAAAAAAATCAAATCATTCCAAGTTTAATTATAGTCAACAGCTAAGTGGTTAGGGCATTCACCTAGGACAGGGTAATATTCATTGGCCCAGAGAGAGAGAGAGAGAGAGAGAGAGAAAGTGACAGACTGACTCTGTAGCCAGGTACTTAGAACACTCATGTGGGAGACCTGGGTGATGCCAAGAGATTATTTATCCTCACTGTAATATCCTTATACTCTGTGATTTTTCATTTTACTTCCTAGTAGCCTAAATGAGCAACAGATTCTCTCTCAGGCTACCAACTTCTGATAATTATAAGGAATCTGTTCTTTGGGGGTTTTTTTTGGCTTTTGCTATTTGCTCTTCAAATTCTCTTTGGCACGCTTAATTTCCATTTTATCTTTTAACCATTATGGTGTATTTTTACTGGCATCAGTGGACCTGCCTATGGACATTTGGAAGGACAACTTTTTAAAATGAGGAAACTCTTGTAACCTTACCATTTAAACATACTTTCTCCAGGTCACATAGTGCCCAATGCAGAGGTGGGAACAGAGCTCAAAACCTATATATGCCTACATATATAACACACACCACCACACACATTTACCCAACTACATATTTACTTGTAAACTCAAATAAACAGTTTTATAGGGTCCTTAGTAGCAACAGACTTTGGTAGAGTTTATAAGCATTATAAATCCTTTGAGAACTGGAAAATGAGTTTGGAAATACAATTATCACTTACTTAGGTGGTAAACTGAACATTATTCTAATGGACATAAACAAGGGTAGTGCGGGGCCAATTATCCTAAAATGTAAAGAGGTCCTCATGAAATGGAATATATTTAATCTTAGCCTTTATACATGAATTAGTGCACTAAAGATGGTTGTAGCTCCATATCTAAAGAGTCTGTTCCAGTAGTTCTCATTCTGCAGACTATTTCATAAAAGAAAGACCAGTTTATAGATCAGTTTAAAGACCAGTTTATAGATCACCATGCCGTTTGGCTCCACTCCCCAGAGCAGGCTGTGGCCGCGCCCACCAGAGCACGCTGCGGCCATGCCACCCGGCCCAGCCCACTGGAACATGCTGTGGCCGCACCACCCAGTCTGGCCCACTGGAGCAGGCTGCCAGGTCAGAGACATGCTTCCCTGGCCCTCCCCAGATAAGGTGGGAAGGGATGAGATGGGGAGAGTGTGGGGGTCCCAGGCAAGGGGTGGGGTCACAGGGGTTACTCCCCTGACTCCCAGCTTCTCCCCCCGCCAAAAAAAATGTCCCCACCAGTTGCTGTCCCAGCCCGTCAGGGTAAGCAGCTGGCGTGCCGGAACACTTTGTTTACTTAGGTTTACCTCCGTGCCTGCAGACGCTCAAGGTAAACAAACCATCTCGGCCCCCAGCAGTTTATCCTGATCGCGCAGGAGCCAAAGTTTGCTGACCCCTGAATTATAGGGTCATTTTATGAACGGGTTATAAAAATTTTCCATTTTTACTTATCCATCTTGGGGGGGGGGGGTCGGCTTATAAATGAACTGGTTTATGATCGAGTATACACAGTAGATTACAAATCTCATATCTTTGTATTGGTAATCTTAAATTCACCTAGGTCAAGTGGTCTTTAATCCATTGCAAGATCACAGTTGTTGGTATAGTAATTTAATCTATATACCAAAAAAGAAAATGAAAACCGAAGAAGACGACTTATCTGGGCTACTAGTTTAATCTACCAAACCTTGAAAACATAGAATAAATGGCACCATTTATTAACAGTATCATGGGAAATTAATCTATACAGTCACACATCAAGAAATTTGAACATTTCAAGAAAGAAAATTGTTTGGAAGCAATGGATAATTAAATGCCTATTATTTTACCAAGTGGGTCTACAGCAGGACCTTTTAATTCTTGCCTTTGCCCAAAAGAGTCTAGTCAGGATCTATACTGAAGATGCTATAAGGAGCATCATTTTGGTATAACTGCTTATTAGATCTAAACTCAAATATACCGCATAGCACAAGACAGTTTTGTAATGGCGATTTAAATTCATCCTATTCAGAAGGTGAACGGAGCAACCTATTAAATGTGAACTACAAAGCTGTTTGGGATGCAAACTGGAAGCTGACACATTTTGAGAGTGAGTTGATTATATTACACTGGACACCTGAGAAGATGAGTAAATTGGGGTTTAGAATTATCAATTTGTGCTGACATTACTCCTAAAACCACAGAACATAGTCATACATTTTTATCTTGTAAGGAAGTAAATAATTTCTGGGACAATTTGCCAGATAAAATGAGACACATATTGATCTGAAACATATGCATGTCACAGTCCCTCTGTGTACCAGACAATTACAACTAATTTGTAAACAGTTGCAAGAGGGGCAATAAAACTGATCAAAAATAAACTTTCTGACAGCAAAAAAAATAATTCTTAGACCCTGGCAAGACCTGTTTTTACTTCTTCAAAAGGAATGGATATTAGTATTGTCAGAAACTGCTGCTTAGGAGAGGGTAGCTTACAGATCACAAGATAAACAAAATACTTTATAGAATCTGGGAAACATTTTTAGAACATATAACATCATTAGATGGTAAATATCTTTTACCTGATCAGGCATCCATTGGAGACATGGGTAAATCTTTCAGTTGGTTAAATTCATTCAGAATCAAGCCCCTTATTGCCAATTCTGCTCCTTTAATCCACCTGCTGCCCACTGCCTTTATTTCTGCCGTTATTATTTCTGTTGTGTATATTTTACAAGATAAATATTAACTGCAGTCATAAAAATTGACTGATGTGCTTACTTTGGAGTTAGCTGCATCATTCTCCCTCTGGGAGGTGGACTCTAACCACAGCAGATGGAAATGTGTATTTGTAGATAATCTGAGACATGTCACTTTTTTATTTCCAATTTATTTTAAAAGAGGGACTGAGGAACAAGCAGATAAATTGAGAAAAATAGTGGAACAGTACTCCCTGAACTGTTACATACCTCACTGTATACTAATAATATTTATGCTCTGTCCTGAACAAGTGGATAAGTGATGGGAAAGTGCACAAGTAGCTGTGTCTTCTATCATCTTGGGACCCTGTGCATGTTCTGGACACAGGTGAAAACAGTCACAAAAGATGAGGAAGTTGAATGAGTTCTTTCTTGGGTTGGGAGCTAGTCTGTTACTCACCTCCTTTGCCTGTTTAAGCCTGGACCCTAAAAACTTCTGGAGTAGTGAGCTGTGGTGACATTATAAAGAAACACATCATCATGGAGAGGAGACAAAAAGGGGCTGGAAGAAGGCTTTAAGGTGAAGGTGCAGTATGAACAGGTGGAATCAGAGTTAGTAGTCCAGTGCTACTGGAATCTTAGTGGTTGAGGGCCTGTGACACTCTGTACCCCAAAGCAACACCCTGGCACCCCCATATTCACCACTGTCATACAATAATGTTTTGTACAAGGTATGCCTTGTGAGGTATGATTATAAAAGTCTTGATTTGTTAAGTATTACTATCCTGTTGGATTGTATGTGTTATCATTGTATGTGAAGTTATGAAGTTTATGTGTTACTGAACTATGTTGTGAGGTTGGGAATACCAACAAGCAGCCTTTCAGGTACAACAGTGAAGAAGCCAGACAGTGTTGATGGCCCATTAAGGGGAAAACACACACTCACAAGTATTAACTCAGGAACTATACAATGGAAAACTCTCAGAGATAGCACATACACAATGGAGGCTGTTTGACTCACATCACAGCAGTGGATCTTTCCAGCAAGCTGGAAGAAGCTATAAAAGGGGGGAAGTGATATCATCACTTTTGCCTCACTCCCTCCCCAACTCAACACCTGGAAGGATGTCTGGAGTAAAAATACTTTGAATGGGAGAGGGTTGTCCCAAGCTGGAAAAGAGTTCCAAACTGTGTATGGAGGATCTGCTTACCAGGGTGAGAAACTGCTTGATTCAAATCCTGTCTAGTTAATAGAACTCAGATTCTGAATTTGTTATACTACTTAGGTAACCAACTTTGATCTGTTCACTATTACTTATAAACACTTAAAATCTATCTTTCTGTAGTTAATACATCTGTTTTATATTTTTTACCTAAAACAGTGTTTTGGTTGAAGTGTAAAGGGAAATCTGCTCAGGAGCATGGGCTGGTGCATTATCCTCTCCACATTAAGGGAGGTGCAGACTGGGTAATAAACGTATACTGGTCAGGCTTCTGACCAAGGCAAGATGGTACAGCTCTGGGGTCCTAGGCTGGGGAGCTGTGAAGAATTGGCTGGAATCTTTCTATTGTTGGTTCATGAGTGGCTGTCCAAAGCATTCATGGAATTCAGCTGGGTGTGACCCTGTCTGTACATTGTGAGTGCAGGACCTGGAGGGATTTGCAACTTGTCACAAAATCACAGTGTGAGAGGGAGCCCAGCTTGGTAAGACAGAGGACTCAGCAGTAACCCAGTTCCAAGTTGCATCCCAAGGAACCCATCACAGGGCCTATCTGGACAAATTATTTACTTTAATTTGGACTAGTTATATATTTTGAAATATATATTTATAAGTGCCTAGAGCATCAGGATAAACCCTCACCTCCCCCATAATTTTAAAGGAAGAAATGCATGGGGAAAAGTCCCTGATCAAATCTAGATATCCAAATGTTAATATCCTCTTTCAAATCTTTCCCTACGACTCACTTCAGTTGTGATGCCTACCTGTCAATCATAAGCACATGGCAATCTGTGACTATTTCTCATCCCTTTACTTCCTTTTCCTACTCCCTCCCCCCATATTCCTGTCATTCCCCTTCACATGACCTCTAACTGAATTAAACAAAGAGAGAAATAATGAACTAAGAAAACTGCCAATCATCATTATATTCATTTGCTTGTGTGCTATATCCCTATCTCCAACCTTCCAATTTGTTGTACTTTCTGAAGCTCTGTAGGATGAGAATTGTCTTTTTATCTGTATTTGTACAGAAAACAGCATAATCCTCATTGAGATCTTTTGGTACCTAACATCTTATATTTAGGGCTGTCAAGCAATTAAAAAAATTAACTGCGATTAATTGCACTATTAAACAATAAGAGAATACCATTTACTTAAATAGTAAAATGTTTTCTACATTTTTAAATATATTGATTTCAATTACAACACAGAATAAAAAGTGTACAGTGCTCACTTTATATTTATTTTTTATTACAAATATTTGCACTGTAAAAACCAGAAGAAATAGTATTTTTCAATTCATCTAATACAAGTCATATAGTGCAGTCTCTTTATCATGAAAGTTGAACTTACAAATGTAGCATTATGTACAAAAAACCCGCATTCAAAAATTTTAAAAAAGTAAAACTTTAGAGCCTATAAGTCCACTCAGTCTAAGACAAACAAGTTTGTTTACATTTATGGGGGATATGACTGCCTCCTTCTTATTTACATTGTCACCTGAAAGTGAGAACAGGCTTTCACATGGCACTTTTGTAGCTAGCGTTGCAAGGTATTTATGTCCCTTCATGCTTTGGCCACCATTCCAGAGGACAGGCTTCCATCCTGATGATGCTCATTAAAAATATAAAATTCATTAACTAAAACCAATCCCCCCCTGCTGATACTCACACCTTCTTGTCAACTTTTTGAAATGGTCTACCTTGTTTACATTGGCCTCATTAGCACTACAAAAGTGATTTCCACCCCTTCTTGTCAACTGTTGAGAATAGCCCACTTCCACCTTAATTGAATTGGCTTGTTAGCACTGATCCCCCCACCCCACTTGGAAAGGCAACTCCCATCTTTTCATATGCTGTGTATTTATACCTCCCTACTGTATGTTTCACTCCATGCATCTGATGAAGTGGGTTTTAGCCCATGAAAGCTTATGCCCAAATACATTTGTTAGTTTCTAAGGTGCCACAAGGACTCCTTTTTGTTTTTGCTGATACATACTAACAGGGCTACCACTCTGAAACCTTAATTAAATTTGTGACTGAGCTTCTTGGGGGAGAATTGTATGTCTCCTGTTCTGTTTTACCCAATTTCTGCCATATATTTCATGTGATAGCAGTCTCGGATGATGACTCATGAAAAAGGTTAGTTTTAAGAACATTTAAACTGCAGATTTGACAAAACACAAAGAAGGTATCAATGTGGGATTTCTAAAGATAGTTACAGCACTTGACCCAAGGTTTAAGAATCTGAAGTGCCTTCCAAAATCTGAGAGGGATGAGGAGTGGAGCATGATTTCAGAAGCCTTAAAAGAGTAACACTCCTATGCAGAAACTACAGAACCCGAACCACTAAAAAAGAAAATCAACCTTCTGCTGATGGCATCTGACTCAGATGATGAAAATGAACATGCGTCAGTCCACACTGCTTTGGATCATTATTGAGCAGAACCCGCCATCATCATGGACGCATGTCCTCTGAAATAATGATTGAATCATAAAGGGACATATGAATCTTTAGTGCATCTGGCACGTAAATATCTTCCTACGCCTGCTACAACAGTGCCATGTGAATGGCTGTTCTCACTTTCTGGTGGCAATGCAAATAAGAAGGCGGCAATATCTCCCATAAATGTAAACAAACTTGTTTGTCTTAGCGATTGGCTGAACAAGAAGTAGGACTGAGTGGACTTGTAGACTCTAAAGTTTTAGATTTTTTTTAGTGCAGTTATGTAACTAAAATCTGCATTTGTAAGTTACATTTTCACAATAAAGAGGTTGCACTACAGTACTTCTATGAGGTGAATTGAAAAATACTATTTCTTTTGTTTATCATGTTTACAGTGCAAATTTGTAATAAAATAATATAAAGTGAGCACTGTACATTTTGTATTCTGTGTTATCATAGAAATCAATATATTTAAAAATTTCGAAAAATATGCAAAAATAAGAATACATTTCAATTGGTATTCTATTGTTTAACAGTGCGATTAATTTTTGTTAGTTAACGGTGATTAATAGACAGCCCTACTTATATTATTAACATTTATTAATAATAATGAATACATATTCTGTATTCAAAATTGGAGATGTATCCTGTACTGCATATATCTTCTTGGGTCTTTGGGCTGTGAATTCTATTCATGCTTCTTAGTTCTTTTGCCCCTTAGAGACTTTTAATAGTTCAGATCCTGTTTTAGAGACCATTTGCTGCAAGGACACTCTACTCTAAATCCATATTTTTCAGGACTTATTTTTAAAACCACACTCAAAAGAAATAAACAATGGCACTTGGCCATTTCCCTTATCCTCTTCTCTGGGGCTTGTTATACTTTCTTTAAAGACTACACTTTCTAATTTTGCAGCAGAAGTGACACACAACTTAGAGATGCTGCACAAGCATTTTGATATATGCTTGAATCAGCACACCTGATAAAAAGTTTAAAAGGTGAAAAAGAGGGTGGCTGATTTGGACTGCCTGAGGGTAAGATGCAATCAGAGATGAAGTTTTTAAGCAATACAGAAGGGGTGACCAATGGGCATGACTCAAGAAAATCTCTAGAATTAGAAATTTAGGAAACTCATTTGTTTCAGGGCAAGCTGAGGTGAATTACATTAATAGATTCCTCAGAAGATGCATACAAATTTATTTAGCCAGGAGGATCCCTATCAAAAAAGATCTGACTACTTGAAGTCCTGTAACTTTTTTAATGATGTGCAAAACTATATTTAGGTGAAAATATTGTAAGCAGCAAGAACCCACGATAACTGGATTTTATAATGATAAAGATACAGTTATCTTTCTAAAGATGTCACAGTATTCTCACCTGTAAAATGGGGATAATTATACTGACCTCCTTAGTAAAGCACTTTGAGATCTAAAGATGAAGAGAGCTGTTAAGAGCCAGGTATTAGTTAATCATTAGCTTATTTCTGGATTGCATTTCCAGGTTAAATAAAGAGGTAATGGTTTATAATCAAGATGTATTTGACAAACTGGCCATTTCCTCAGTTGTTCTTTATTCAGACAGACTCAGACTAGAATATGCTGGAAATGTGTATGTGTGTGTATATATATATATGTAGCTTTAAGGTGAGAAGAAACCATCAGATCATCTAGCCTGATCTATTGAATAACAGGCCATAGAATTTCACCCCACTACTCCTGCACTGGGCCCAATGACTAAAGCATATCTTTTAGGCCTGGTATACACTACGGGGTTAGGTTGAATTTAGCTGTGTTAGGGTCGATTTAAAAATGAATGCATCCACACGACTAACCTCATTCCGTCGACCTAAAGGGCTCTTAAAATAGACTTCTGTACTCCTCCCCGGTGTGGGAAGTAGCATTAAAATAGACTTTGCTGGGTTGAATTTGGGGTAGTGCGGACACAAATCGATGGTATTGGCCTCCAGGAGCTATCCCAGAGTGCTTCATTGTGACTGCTCTGGACAGCACTTTGAACTCCAATGCACTAGCCAGGTCCACAGGAAAAGTCCTGGGAACTTTTGAATTTTATTTCCTGTTTGGACACATGGCAAACTCAGCAGCACCGGTGACCATGCAGTCCCCCCAGAATCGTAGAGCATGGAATGTTTCTACACTCTCCCTATCATCTCCGTCCCTGTGGCTATCGCATTTATAAGATGAAAAAAATGCACTCAGACAAGTTTTCTGAGCTCGTGCAGTCCTCCTGCACTGACAGGGCACAGCTTTCAGTGGCAGAGACCAGGAAAGAATTAAGTGAGCACGAAGAGTGGAGGCAGGACGCGATGCTGACTCCACTCCAGAGGATGGCCCAAGCAACAGAAGGCTGTCATTCAAACAGATTGCTTTTACAATAAGCAATGTGGCCTTGTCCTTCCCTCCTCCCCCACCCTACCTGGGCTACCTTGTCTGTTATCTCACTCTTTTTTAATTAAGAAAGAATGCATGGTTTCAAAACAATAGTTACTTTATTTTGAAGGGGGGAGGGTGGTTGGCTTACAGGGAATTAAAATCAACAAAGGGGTGGGTTTGCATCAAGGAGAAACACACACAGCTGTCAGACCAAAGCCTGGCCAGTCCTGAAACTGATTTTCAAAGCCTCTCTGATGTGCAGCATGCCTTGCTGTGCTCTTTTAATCACCCTGGTGTCTGGTGCGAAATGATCTTCTGCCGTTGCTCTCACGGAGGGAGGGGCGACTGACGACATGTACCAAAACCACCTGCAACAATGTTTTTGTCCCATCAGGCACTGGGAGCTTAACCCAGAATTCCAACGGGTGGCGGAGACTGCGGGAACTCTGGGATAGCTACCCACAGAGCACCACTCTGTAAGTCAATGCTAGCCACGGTAGTGAGGATGCACTCCTCCGACTTAATGGAGTTAGTGTGGACATACGCAATCGACTGTATAAAATCAATTTCTAAAAATAGACTTCCATAAAATCAACCTAATTTCATAGTGTAGACATGCCCTTAGAAAGATTGATCTAAAGGCACCAAGAGATGGAGAATCCATCATTTCTCTTGGTAATATGTTTCAGTGATTAATCCCTCTCACTGTTCAAAAATATGCTTTATTTCTAACTTGAATTTGTCTGGCATCAGCTTCCAACATTGGTTCTCATTATGTTATTTTCCACTAGATTAAAGCGCCCCTTAGTAACCAGTATTTCTCCCTGTGAAGGTAAATCAAGTCACTTCTAATTCTTCTTTTTAATAAACTAAACAGATTGAGCTTTTTAAGTTTCTCATTACAAGACATTTTCTCTAGCCCTCAAATCATTTTTGTGCCTGTTTTCTGCACCTGCTTCAATTTCTTAACATCCTTTTAAAAATGTAGACACCAGAACTGCATGTAGTATTTCAATATCCATCTCACCAATGCCACATACAGAGGTAAAATAATCTCCCTTCTCCTAGTCACTACTTCCCTGTTTATACATCTAAAATCATATTAGTCCTCTTTGCTACAGCATCACACTGGGAATTCTTGTCCATTATGATCCTGAAATCATTTTCACTGCTTTCCAGGATACAGTCCCCCATTCTGTAGGTATACCCAGAATTCTTTGGACCTAGATATAGGAATTTGCATTTGGCCTTGTTAAACACATTTTATTTCAATGGGCCCAATTTACCAAGCAATCCAGAACACTCTGTAGTCTCTAAGGCCTTCCACGTGATTTCCTTCTCAAAAAGCCCTTTTTAGCTATGCCATCCTGGCTGTGTCCTGTTGAAACAGATCTTTATAGAATATCAGGGTTGGAAGGGACCTCAGGAGGTCACCTAGTCCAACCCCCTGCTCAAAGCAGGACCAATTCCCAACTAATTCATCCCAGCCAGGGCTTTGTCAAGCCTGACCTTAAAAACCTCCAAGGAAGGAGATTCCACCACCTCCCTAGGTGAAGCACTGGAATGCGTTACCACCCTCCTAGTGAAATAGTGTTTCCTAATATCCAACCTAGACCTCCCCCACTGCAACTTGAGACCATTGCTCCTTGTTCTGTGATCTGCCACCACTGAGAACAGCTGAGATCCATCCTCTTTGGAACCCCCCTTCAGGTAGTTGAAAGCAGCTATCAAATCCCCCCTCTTTCTTCTCTTCTGCAGACTAAACAATCCCAGTTCCCTCAGCCTCTCCTCATAAGTCATGTGCTCCAGCCCCCTAATGATTTTTGTTGCCCTCCGCTGGACTCTTTCCAATTTTTCCAGATCCTTCTTGTAGTGTGGGGCCCAAAACTGGACACAGCACTCCAGATGAGGCCTCACCAATATCGAATAAAGTGGAACGATCACATTCCTCGATCTGCTGGCAATGCCCCTACTTATACAGCCCAAAATGCCATTAGCCTTCTTGGCAACAAGAGCACACTGTTGACTCATATCCAGCTTCTCGTCCACTCTGACCCCTAGGTCCTTTTCTGCAGAACTGCTACCTAGCCATTCGGTCCCTAGTCTGTAGCAGTGCATAGGATTCTTCAGTCCTAAGTGCAGGACTCTGCACTTGTCCTTGTTGAACCTCATCAGTTTTTTTTTTACCCAGTCCTCTAATTTGTCTAGGTCCCTCTGTATCCGATCCCTACCCTCCAGTGTATCTACTGTAATGGCCTAGGCAGATTGTTATCAGTACCAGTGAAAATTTGGATTCAATTTGCTCAATGCACAGCAATTCATTTGAGAAAGAATCACACAAGCAGTAAAAGGCTATAATACGTCTTCCTAATAAGCCTCAATTCCTCAAGCATAAACTCTCAGTACTGTGTTGGCCCTACACTGTAAACAAAGCAGGCATAGCTACCAGTCCTAGATGGACACTTCTTTTCTTTTCTTTATGTACTTGATCTGTCAAATGTCCCCTGAAGCAGGGTTTTGGTTACCACTAGGTCCTCTGGTTCAAAGTCCTAGAAAAGTCCCTCATAGCAGGGTGTTGGCAACCCTGAGACTCTGTCTTACTACGTCACAGACCTCTTCAGATATTAATTGAACTAACACTGCAGATATTATATTGTTAGTACTTATATCTTTTGTTCTCAAAGGAGTCACATGTCCCCAAAATATGCTCTGTGGGTATTTCATTAATTGTGTTCCTAATTAATATTTTGGAAGGGACAATGAAGAACAGACCAAAGATCAGTTGATATGTACTTACTCATCAATCATTCACTTCAGCTCTTAACGTGGTGCCGTCCTAAAGGGGTCATTTTGACTCAGGTCAGTTAGTACTAAGTTCACTGTTTATATATTCCCAGCATATTTACTTAGTGAACTGATCATCGGCTGACCAAATTTCCAAGCTGAAATACACACACACATACTGAGTCTCTGATTAACTATTCAAATGCAATTTCAGCACTTAGTAAATTTCCATACAAACGGTCTGATACTAAGAGAAACCTGCTCCTAGAATCCTCTAGCCAGTTCAGACATATCAAGACATGCCAAACTCATGTTCACCGCATTGAGTCATATCAATCACAGTAATTCATAATAATTCAGCACCATCCCAGCATGTCCTCTTACACAATCTTCCATAGGCCATGCTCTCCCCCCACGACAAAACACTTTATCAGAAAATGTCTCTCCTTCCCTTGTCCTTGCCTGATGAGCCAACTGTGATTTATTGGCTGAGTCCCCTCTCTAACACTACTCCATTGCTCTCTCAGTAACACTGGCCCATTATTTTGCCTTCCCCTTGATGATACCTCCCTAGCCATACTCCCTCAACCAGATATTGATATCTGCCAAAATATTAGACTAACCCCCAGGCCAGACATTCTAATTTGTGACCAGCTTTAATTGTTATGCTGGTACTTGCAGTTAGCAATCTATCTACAGATGACAGGTAGGACATAATATAGAGAAGGAAGGGGGGTATTTTTAAGTGAGGGAATGAGGTGTGGTGTCCAGACTCCTCTGCTTTCCCACCATTGTTGTTCGGCTGAGACTGGTAAAGGGACTTCTGTTAAGGTGCTGCTCTGTCATCTGAATCCATAATGGATGTATCATAATCTTCTGGTAGGATTACTGGTCAGATTACTGCCTCCTGGCAGCAAGAAGGGAAGGAACTTTTGGAATTTCCTTGTTGGGCTGCTCCTGGAGCAGCAGGTCTATGTGTCACCTCTTAGTCAAGGGTAGTTGTGAGCAATTCAGTTGTAATATATATATATAGTGACAAAGTTCCTTCTCTATTTTGGTGGGTCCTGCACTTATCAGCAGATTTTCTTGCCTCAGAGATTCACCATGTGGGTTGGGGAACAGCCCAGAGACCTTCCCCTCTGCAAGAACCCACAGTCCAGGTCAATTGGGAGGTTTGGGGGGAACCCAGGCCCGCCCTCTACTCCGGGTTCTAGCCCAGGGCCCTGTGGATTGCAGCTGTCTATAGTGCCTCCTGTAAAAGCTGCATGACAGCTACATTTCCCTGGGCTACTTCCCCATGGCCTCCTCCAAACACCTTCCTTATTCTCAACCACAGGACCTTCCTCCTGGTGTCTGATAAGTCTTGTACTCCTCAGTCCTCCAGCAGCACACCCTCTGAGCTCCTTGTGCCTCTTGCTCCCAGCTCCTCACTCTCACACCACAAACTGAAGTGAGCTCCTTTTAAAACCCAGGTGCCCTGATTAGCCTGCCTTAATTGATTCTAGCAGCTTCTTCTTAATTGGCTCCAGGTGTCCTAATTAGCCTGCCTGCCTTAACTGGTTCTAGCAGGTTCCTGATTACTCTAGTGCAGCCCCTGCTCTGGTCACTCAGGGAACAGAAAACTACTCATCCAGTGACCAGTATATTTGCCCTCTACCAGACTCCTGTACCCTACTGGTCTGGGTCTGTCACAATATTTATATATATATATATATAAAAGGAGGGGGAATGGTGAGTTGGCAACATTTGTGTATCACACAAAACTATATAAATGAGTGAAGATTAGAGAAGACTGTGAAGGACCTAACCTAGTTAGATGAATGTCTGAGCCATCTGAGAATTTGAGTGCAAGTCAAGAAAACAATATTGTACTTATTTTCCTTGGGATATTTTCCTTTTTTAGGCACTAGAGTCTGATGTTTTCTCTTAGTTACGGCACTCACAGTAGGAAAACTTTCCCTCTTTCTATCATTCAGTATGGTATCAGACGTTCCCTACAAATGATAACACAAAGCCAAATATTAACAGGTTTAAAAAACAACTGGATGAGTTCAGGATCACATCAAACTATTCATCCAGCTCCAAATGTGAATTTAAACACACACATATATTAGCTGTAGGGATTCTAGACACAACAAAAAGGATTTTTCATGCACACATGAATAAATGGGCATTTCAATGTACAGTGAAGAAACTTTTCATTTCCATGTACTAGAGTTTGGTTGTTAGGGGGCTATTAAAGGACCCAAATACCAATACAGATTATGTATTGACAGAACAAGGAGTAATGGTCTCAAGTTGCAGTGGGGGAGGTTTAGGTAGGATATTAGGAAAAACGTTTTCAGTAGGAGGGTGGTAAAACACTGGAATGCTTTACCTAGGGAGGTGGTGGAATCTCCTTCCTTAGAGGTTTTTAAGGTCAGGCTTGACAAAGCCCTGGCTGGGATGATTTAGTTGGGAATTGATCCTGCTTTGAGCAGGGGGTTGGACTAGATGACCTCCTGAGGCCCCTTCCAACCCTGATATTCTATGATTCTATGATCTCATGACCGTGTGGTTGCAAGGAAATACTCGCCAGTGAATGAAAGTGAACAAGTTACATTCAAAGGAAAATGACATCTATGATTTAAATGACAATGACATGTAGGTGGATACGGCAGCTCAGAGAACTCATCAGCAATATATCTACATGACAGTCCGAGTGACAAGTCCCAAGCTGCCAGCCCAGATGCCGGAGAATTCTGCCAGGGAGCCAAAACTGTTTGCTTAGGGAAAATATCTTCACAGTTTGACTTCTGTACGTGCTACAAGAAAATAAGGAGGATGAGAACTATAATGAGCTTGGGTGTAGTGCCAGTAAATGATGTAGGAAACTTATCTATTTTCGGTAGACAGAGAAGAGTTGTGGGAAAATAAAAGTAAACAAACAGATCAAGCATACATTAATATGCTGGACTGCCTAGCTAAGGTTTTGCTAAGGAACCAGTCAACATGGTATCTAGGCATCTATGCCTAGGGACTGCAGTGTTAGATATGGAGTAAGTTAAATAGGTTACTCTGAATATTTTTCCTTCATTTCCTTTCAAATACACACATCCCTATTTCACAACTGTGTTTTCTTAATTTAATTTCATCTGCCTTTAAAAGGTACAGAGCTATAAAACAAATACAGAAATCAATGGACTAGTCCACATCACGGAAGCTCTTGCAGTAACTCTGTTAACATGTCAGTACAAAAATGAGTCCTGCTTATTGTTAAGATAATGGCCCCTCTTCAACCAACATGTCAATATGCTGTATTTTTATTGACAGCATAATCAGCCTGTCAGTGCAACTATTTCACATTTATCAATATAATGGCACCTTAAAATGACAACAATTTGTTTTTCATTGAGGGTCTGAGTGAGTGGGTAATTTTAACATAATACAATGTCAATGGAATTATTTCAATTTCATTGTGATGTGTTATCACCATTAAAGCTAAAGCTAAACCATAATAAAAAAAGTATCTAGTCTCCATGCCCAGTAGCTGCTTTTCAAAGCAACACAACAAACTTTTCAATTACTTTTAAAGGTAAAAATCAGGTTCCTACTACATGACTAATAGCTGAAATCTGAATTTAAAAATCTAATAAAGACCTCTCTTCTATTTATATGAATTTTAAAAAATATTAGAAGAAAAAATTTTTATTGCTCCATGTCTACAGAATGCTTTACCCATTTTCATCCATGTTTTTTTTTTTTTTTATAATGGAGATATCCCATCTCCTAGAACTGGAAGGGACCCTGAAAGGTCATTGAGTCCAGCCCCCTGCCTTCACTAGCAGTACCAAGTACTGATTTTGCCCCAGATCCCTAAGTGGCCCCCTCAAGGACTGAACTCACAACCCTGGGTTTAGCAGGCCAATGCTCAAACCACTGAGCTATCCCTCCCCCACTCTCTTTTGGGAAGAGCTGACAACTAGTATGATCTCAAATGAAAAAGTCAGGTTATAAACTTCTGAAAAGCAGGCTTCACAATGGAAATGACAAACTGACCTTTTACTTAATCAGCATTAATGAGCCTCACTCTAATCACTCACTGTGAGAAGCTGTGTGAAAACAAATGTTTCACTAAGAATAAAGGTTTTGGAACATTTGGGCTCGATTTAAAGTAAGTATATGTTGGACATCATTCAAGTACTTGTGGTGCAATATATTAATTGGGATTTATAATGTCCTCATATTAATTCTCTATGTAATGATGATGCTAGTTAGAAGAAGGTTTGTATTCTGAAAAGTAGTAAGGTGAAACAACGGATAAAAGAACACTGATGTTTTTCAGACGGGAAAATTGTGCAAAGTATTGTAGCTCTCAGATTCAATAATACACACAGCTTGAGATTTTAGAAGCTGTGCAAAAATCATTCCATCATCTTGTAGGAATTCTTCAAGAAACATAATTCATTAGTTTAGGATCTCTGTAAAGCTGAATAGCTATTCTTGTACATTAATGATCACCGTTGTTCAACTTGTTTGAAGTGAGACTATTATTTTGGAAACCATGGAATCCAAAGTTTCAACATTTGCAAAAATTTGCAAATAACGCAGTAAGCTGAACGTAAAGAGAGTATTCATTACATAGTGCAGTAGGGAAGCTAATATTAAAGAAGTGAGGCAAAGCACGAGCAGCATTAACACAAAGCTAGGCACATTACAATGATTCTAAAACTAGGCAGAAAAAAAATCTCAACCTTCATCAACATGGATTCTATGAGTCTCATCTCTTGGCAGTTTAGATTAGAAGGAATTCCACTGACGACAGTATGTAAAATTGAAGTGAGATCAGAAACACACCCATACTGTGACTACATTTAATTAATATAATTAAACACACATCAGTGGGAAAAATGTGATAGAAATGTGACAAAAATACTGACTACCAACTGATAGCACCTCAGAGTGATGTGTACTCTCACTCTTCATGCCAGAGTGTGTGTTATACAGCACCTTACTTACTATTTAATCTATTCCAGACATACATTGTTTTATGCCGTATTGTGGTAGGCATGTTGGTCTCAGGATATTAGAGAGCCAAGGTGGGTGAGGTAATATCTTTTATTGGACCAACATATATTGGTGGAAGAGACAAGTCTTTGAGCTTACTTGGAGCTCTTCTTCAGTACTGTCAGCTCACCATCAGAGGTTGGTCTAATAAAAAATAATTACCTCATACACCTTGTGTATCTAATACATTGTTTTAGGTTTAGTAATGGGTCTATCACTTTAGTATCTGAATGCTTACAAAATAATGACGCATAAGAGACCTAACTAATTGGAGTTGTCTTTCTCTGATTCCCTGGAATGCAGGGATGAATTCCTCATCAGAGGGATTCTTACAGGAGAAAACCTGGGAGTGCACGCTGGGAATTTGGAGAATTTTTAATGATGAGGTTGGTCAACATTAGTTTGAAAAATTGGACCGCAGCTCTGGATGGGCAAGATGCCTTGGCACTCATACTTAGATGTTTGCTCAGTCAGGAGTATATTCAGAAGTCGGCTGTCAAAGGAGGCCATGACAATTGTTACCAAATGCACAGCACCCTTCTCCTGCTCTTGGTCCCAGTCATTCAGCAGAAAGCCATGCAAGGGCTAAGTGGTTTGAATAAAAGGAATAATCCACACAGATCCAGGAGACTTCCAGATATTAGAAACCGGAAGGGTGCGGAACTGCATGGGGACAATCTTTCACAAGAGTGCTTGCTCATGAGAGGCATGAGAAATATTGGAGTAAAGGAATATGCAGCATATTACGGGTTAGTGGTACTAAAGTACACTTTGACCAAAGTATAGAAGTGAATAAATGAACCAACTGAAGCTAATAATGTTAAGACAAGCCAGACAGTGGCACAGTACTGTATTGATTTAATCCCTGTCATAACATAATTATTTATGATCATCAACAAATCTTGAACACTTTATAGTTGCTTTAATTTGATAATAGAAACTAAATTAAGCAAACTTCATACATCACTGTGTCATTTACAATATCAGCCTGATTCTCAAAACTAAAGATTCTGGCAAAGAGTCCAAAAGTAACCACTCTTGTTGATAGCATGTATACCTTTCAAATACATTCAAGAATTTCTGCATTCATAGTATACCAGCAGTAAGACTTAATCTTCTTCAAAAAATGATCTGGATATTGATTATGACACTAATGAGGAAAGTTCTCAGAACGGGCCTGCTGCTCAGTGAAATAGAATGGAAAACTGGAAAAGAAGAAGAAAAAAGAGGAATTATAATCCAAATTAAACCAAGCAAAGATATTGTTGCTCATTTGAACATCTCTCATCTCTGTCTGTGCCTTTTGGTACAAAGCAGATAAATCTTCATAGAGGCAGATCACATCTGTTTCTGTTAACTTGGCCAGAGGCTTAATGATATGTATAAGCCTCTGGTCAAGGCTACACTGGAGAAAGTCTAAATGGAACTGAAAATGTTACTTTTGTTGTATTCCTTGATATTACAAGAATTGGGTAGGGAATTATTAGAGTTATTAACTCCTTCATTCCTTATTTTCCATTGTAGAGGCCACTGAAGCATTACAGATTTCCCAGATAAGGTGAGGGGCAGGTATATGGGAGCCATAGTAGTAGAGAAACTGACAAACTTGAAGTCCAGGAAAAGGGGGAAGAGCTGGGAAGGCCTATGCCTGGATATGCACAAAGACATAAAAAGGGAGATTGCCAGTTTGCTGAATCTCAGTTTAAGTGCCCATTATGGGGAAGGAAAAGCAATGGCCCATTGAGGAGGTTGTGGAGCAATATCATAAGGGAAGGCAGGGTGTGATGGGGACCCATCTCAGAGGTCTCTCCTGTGGAAATACGAATGGGATAACAAAGCCTCAAGTGGAAGATGGCGAACATATGAGGTTTTCTCCATATTTAGCATAGGCTCAAAGGAGGACATTCCAGAAATAAGGCACAGGGATGCTAGTTTCTATTAAGTGAACTCTGAGAGCTATTACCACGGACCCTGCTTTGATAGCAGACACAGGCTTATTTCCTTCATTGGAATCTCTCTTTATACCCATTTCTCTCCATTCTTACCTAGTCTTTCTATATTATTTTATTCCATCTGCTCACTGCTCCATTTATTCACCCAACCCTTTTAATTAGATTTTTCTTCCCTCCACTCCCTGTTCCTTTTTTTCACAGTCTCTTTTAAGTGGAAGTCAAAAGCAATAATATTCAAGTCAAACTTCTGAACTCACACTGTTCATGTATTACAGTCAGGTATAGCAGGGTTGGTTGGTTTTCAAGCAAGCAATAACCAGACCTCTGCTTGTTTAGCTAGTGAAAAGGATGAATTTCTCCAGTTTCACTGGAAGTACGTATTGTTTTGTATAGTTTGGTCACTACTTTATAATTGTTCTTCTAAACTATTTGGCCTGAATCCTAATTTAGTCCATCCAAAACACATTAAGATCGACTGTGAAATATCGATGCTGCATTGTACATATAAATCTTCCAAATTATAACACACTTAAGAATTTGAAGCGCTCCAGTAATTTTAAATACTGTAGTTTAGTTCAAGTCCACATCCCTAATCAAACTTGAAGAGCTAATAAACAAATGATGCAGCCTAAGCCTTATATATTTCAAACACTCTGCATATGTTCAAATCCTGAGTTAGTTTCTAAATTTGTAATTAATACATTTCAAAATTCCAAGAGTAAAAGATACATGAGTCAAATGCCCAGTTGCAATGTAGCACTAGTCTTCTCTCCATTTAAAATATTGTGTGACACCAATGGTGTGTCTAACCGCTGTGAGGGAAGTATGCCACCCTAGAGACAAACCCAGATGGGATCACAAATAGCTGTGACCCTCTAGGGCAGAAAGTACTGCATAGATTTGTAAAGTGTCTATAGTCACTATTTGTCAGAAACAGATTATGTCCCTACATGGAAATGCTTGATTGGCACCAGGACACTCCATAAGGTTTCCACTACAAAGTTTCCTCTCCATTTCCTTAGTTTTGGGGATGAGGGAGGCATAATATGCTATCTGAGGAAAGAAATAGGGTAGATTCTGGCCCCCCAATGATATGTCCTGCCTGAGATTTTCTGGGGTTACTTAGTAGCTGTGTGGAAGCCCTGTACATCTACACTGACTTTGGGCTGTGCCACAAGGAAACATAGGCACCTAGAAAATCACTGGGATTCACAAAGCCTGAGTTATGCACTCTGGCTTCTTATACAATTAATAGAGGGATGTAGGCTTTTCAGAATGGGATTCACAAAAGCCAGCACACTAGCAGGCTCCCATCCTAAACTACCCCACTGGAGATGCCAAAGGAAGGGGTGTGTCTTGACCCCCCACTCCTCTCTGAGTTTGACACCTAAATCTTGGTTGCAGGAAGATGTCTCACTCTGCTTGGGATACTCAACTGAAAATTGTCTCTTGGCATTGGGAGCCTATGCTGCTTTTGCAAGAAGAGTGTGTGTGTGGGGGGGGAGGGGAGTGTATAGGGTGGTGATAAAGAACAATCACTCATAACTTTAGGCCAGTGGCTAGCGTACTCACTGGTGATGTAGGACACACCTAGTTCAAGTCCCCCTTATGTGTGAGGGCAAGAAAGGATTTGAACATATTTCTGCTACCTCACAGATGATGTTCCAAACCACTGGGGATAAACATTAAGAGTCATTGGGCCAGAGAGAGGGAGAGAAAGCAAAAGCAAGAGTGATTCTGTAGCCAGCTGGTTAGAGTACTCACTTGGGAGGTGGGAGACTTAGAACCCAATGCCAGAACCCCTAGTCTTTTTAAATTATTTATTCATAATGAAACAGCTTCAACAGGAGAGACTGAGGGAGCCCTACATCAGAATATCCCTTTGCCCAATGGTTAGGGCACTCCCCTGAGGGTGTGAGATCCCTATTCAAATACTCTCTTTCCATCATGTGAGGGGAGGGATAGCTCAGTGGTTTGAGCATTGGCCTGCTAAACCCAGGGTTATGAGCTCAATCCTTGAGGGGGCCACTGAGAGATCTGGGGCAAAATCAGTACTTGGTCCTGCTAGTGAAGGCAGGGGGCTGGACTCAATGACCTTTGATGTTGGTTTCCTCACCAAGAGCCCTTGTGTGATCCACATATCTTCTGTGTGTGGTGTTCTGTCCTATCTAGTGGCACCAAAACTACTTAGAGAGAGATTAATGAGTTTGTTGTACAACCTTAGCTAACAGCCAGTTGGTTTTTAGCTCATGCTCTAAGCTTCAGAGATCTGCGCTTTGATCCTGCCTGCAGATGACCGGGGGGAGTCTGTCGGCATTACAGTTGCACTGACTGAAGTAGGGCATTGTGAGGCTCTGATAGCCAAGTGTAGCTCACAGCTGGAGTCCCTGCTCCACCACCAGGCTGGCAGCCCAAGCTGTGAGCCTGGTGCAGGCTCAATTTCACAGCAGGGAGCCTTCCAGCAGTGAAATTGACATTCTTGTTAGTTTCTTGGCAGCCTCTGGCTCAGAGGAGCAGCAGGAGGTTCACAGCTGAAGCAGAGAAACTGACAAGAATGACAGCCAACAGCCAATATAAGTAACGTGTTGTCTACACGGACACTGCATCTTCCTAACTACACCCACATAGGCCCTACACTTCTCATGGAGGTGGAGTTACTATGTCAGTGTAGCAGGTCACTTACTTTGGCGGAAACAGCATTCCAGTGTAGACAATGACATAATTAGGTTAATGTAAGTTGCCTTATGTGTGCCTAACTTTGTACTGTAGACCAAGCCCCAGTGTGGGGCTGCTGCATGCATGCCCAGAGGCAGAAACACAGGCACCTAGTTTTACTACCTATTTTACTGCAAATATTTAGGCACTGATTGAGTTTAGACACCTACAGCGGTCGGTGGCACCTGAACGGGGGTTTGTGAATCCCAGTGGGGCCTGATTCTGGGATTTAGGCACCTAAAGTGGCAATTAGGTGCCTAACTCCTTTTGTGAATTTGAGTTGTGAATTCCCTTTGAGTACCCTACCTACTTTGTCCCATCATCCTAGCAGGCTGACTCCACTGAATTCATGCTGCTGGGACTTTGCAGCTGGAATCTGCAACTGGGAGCCTAGTTAAGGGAAAAGCCCAGAGAAGTGACTGCTCCTCAGGAAAGTTAATATAGTATTGTCTATAGTCAATTGAGTGCCGACAATGTGTGTCAACTCACTGGCGCTACCTCAGTATGCCCACACCTAGCCTTGTCCACACTCTGCCCACACACCATTTTCAAACCCACAGGGGCCCATGACATATGAGGAGAGAAAGTTTTGTATGCAGAGGGGACCCTCCCCATAGAATCATCAGGGCAGGGTAATATATTGAGAAAATATACCACTCTGCATCAGCTGTTTGTATTTCAAAGTACTAAAGCTATCTGCAAAAGGTGATGACTGATCGTAATTCCCCATCCAATCAATAATCTCTTTGCCATTCCAAGGACTCCACTACAATAACGTTCTATAATGCTGTGTCTAAAACAAATATACTCTTTGTTGTACTTTAGTTTTTATTAAATACTTCCCAGTCTACTTTGCAGACACAGCTATAGCATGGAATAATATAATACCAATTACTCCCACTTGTTAATCACCATTTAGCTTTTCCTTGGCGGATGGGGGATGTAAAAGGCTGAAGCTGGTAAAATGTCATTATATCATGATGAGTCCTATGGAAATTTTAGGGTCTACCATGAAATTGTCAGCCTGTCCTTGCTGTTCTAGGGCTACTGTCATTGTATTATGATTTATGAATCAAAGTGAACTCAATGTCATCTATTCTTATTACTCAGTAAGACATGAGATGGAACATATAGGTTTAATTTATTTGTGACTTTGTCTGGATTTCTGATATTTCGTTCAAGGGAATATTCAACCTGTTGAACCAAGAATTTTTTAAATTGTAGATAAGACTCCACTATTTGCTGGATGAAAAGCAGTTGGTGCTCATTTTAGATGGCTGAAGAATTACAAATGGTTATAGGCTTTAAATACCATCCTTTTCTAAGTTCATTTGACTGCAAAGGAATTAAATTGGCCTTTGGTAATGCTGATCAGCTGATTTCTCTGACCTTTTCAACATATTCTGTTTGGAGTTAAGATGAAAAAGAAAAAATCAAATATGTAATGAGAACTGGCATATTATGACATTTAATTTCTGAGTAGAGAACATTGTAAAAAGTTTGATTATAATTAAAACTAAAGTTATATGGTCCTTTATGCTCATTTCCTTGACTTTACCTAATTTTCAGGCCAATATTGAAAACTATTGACTAAACAGACTTTACAGCAGGTTGGGACAGCTTATATTAAAAAGGGACATTTTCCCCTTAGCCACCGATTTGCATATTTGTCAATTAAAGTCCATAGAGACACCTGCTCTTTCCTTAATTAAAGAAACTAAAGGCACGCAGTACTCAGATTTCCCAAGCCAATGAACTAAATATTATTTATTTAATCAACTTAAATGGCTGTAATGTATCTTAGATAAGGCTGTACAGATAAAATAGAAACTGTAAAATCAATTAACGTAAAAACACAGCATAGGTGAAAATCCTGATACTTAAATATGCAGCTCTTCCCCATTCCTAGACAGGCTATCCATAACTATTGTCAGTCAGAGACTGATCAATGAGCAATCACTCAGATGTTCACAGAAAGTGAACACAAAGGCGCACAAGCACTGCTGAAGAGAACGTATTTGTTTTACTTAAATGAATATTCATGGACATAGTTTGTCAGCATTCACTCAATTCTAGTATTTAGAAAAAGTATATGATGTCCTGAGGGAATCTCTGTTTTTAATATAGGCAATCAGATTAATGGTTCCAGTGTAGAGTATGGAAAGCTTATAAAAGATTCTTGCCCTAACAAACTATGAATAAACAAACTAATATGCTAACATAGTTGAGAACTAATATTAGCATCAGTAGGATAAGCTGACTCAATGGGTGCTCCGGGGCTGGAACACCCATGGAAAAAAAATAGTGGGTTCTCAGCACCCACCAGCCACAGACGTTCAGCAGTGCCATTGATCAGCTGTTTGAGAGCGCCCCGATCAGATAATTGGGGGCTGTTTGGAGGCTCATGGAGGGGCTTGTG